>NW_010171254.1:0-21772 GCF_000695765.1 Mesitornis unicolor
AGTGCATCCGGAGGAAGATGTCTCAAGTTCCTGTTATTTTTATGAAACTAGAATTCCTGTTTTGTGGTTGGTTTTTTATTTATGGTTGTTTGGTTTTCCCCCCTGAAGCCTACATACTCTGTTTTACATTTAAATGGATAATTATATACACAAGTACTGCATTTTCTATGATGAGACAAATACAAGAGGAAGTGAGCTAAAAGGGTCACATGCCCTAAATATACATGGGTTTTGGGCGACCCCAACTTTGATTAGCTGAGATTTTTTTCTGAATAGGTAGCATGAAGAGGCAATTATTCACCTTTTGTGAGAAAAGAGTTAACTTAGCATACTGAATACAAATATAATGAAATGGGAAAGAGAATTACCAAATCTTGCTAAACTTACTTGGAATAAAAGAAAACAAGAGAGAGAAATTGAAAAATACTAAAAGAGTACAACTCACTAAAACACACAACATGAGCCAGATACATGTAAATCATAAGACTGAGCTTAAAGAACAAATCATGGTATTGGGCATCACAGAATCATATTTTATCTTTGAAGAGATATAATCTCTGGAATTTCTTGAGTGCTAATCTTGAATCTGCCACAGAATCTTTGCTCCAGTTTAAGTAATTACATTTCCAGTTTCTCCTAACTACATTTAATTAGCTCAAACAAGTATTTGGTACTTTTCTTTAAATGGCTTTTTTGTGTGTGTGTGTGGTGCAACAAGTACTATTTTCCTTAAAGCTTGCCCACCAAGAAGAAAAAGGTTTTCTGTGGTTTTGTGGGATAAACTGGGCCAGCTAGAGATCGGAAACCTGCAATACTGGTGCTACTGGGGTAGGATTGCCCAGGCGTAGGAGTGGTAGGAAGCAGAGGTGGACTGCTGATTTGACTGTGACTCAGCCATCTCTTGGAGCCTCACTCCATATTTGCTGGCTTTGCCACCTCAACATTTCACTGTTGTAACATTCTCCAGCTTGAAAAGCTACTAAGACATGTTGAAAATGTTGCTGCTTGCCTACATCAGTGGAAGATTGCACCAGCTGTAGAAAAGTCAGAAAACCTGTCTGCCAGATATTTTACGGTGAGATTTTTCCTGAAGGCAGTGGTGCTGACTTTTATACTTGAAAATAACCTGGCCCAGTGCCATGTCCCTTCCCAACTTCTTGTGTGCTCTGGTCCACTTGCTGGTGGGGTGGTGTGAGAATCAGAAAAGGCCTTGGTGCTGCGTAAGCACTGCTTAGCAGTAACTAAAATATCCCAGTGTTGACTACACTATTTTTAGCACAAATTCAAAACATAGCCCCATGCAAGCTACTGTGAAGAAATTTAACTCTATTCCAGCCAAAACCAGTACATTTTCCATCCTTTATTCCATACCATTTATGGCATGTTCAGATCCCACCCTATCGCAATACATCCTCATTTACTACCCCTTTTCCTGCAAAATGTTTGTGAAACGTCCATAAATACCCATAAAACGTTCATTGAGTTAATTTGGTCTATGACTTTGGGTTTCATCTGTTATGATACTCACTTAGAACAGGAGAGGTGATGTGTTGCATGGATATACAGAGCACCAAAACCAGGTCAGATCAGGTCTCTTGCTAAACTTGCACTGCTTCTTGTGAGGTTTGTCCTTCATTGATTGGTTCAGGTGGATTCTGCTGTAGTACTTCCTGTAACATGCAACTCAAATCATGGGATACAAAAATGTAAGGGTATATCCATGACATTTTACACCCCTGGTCCCTTTGGACTAGGCCATAAGTTTTAACATTGCAATGAATTCCTTCTCTTGCCTCTAGCTTGGCTAGCAGCACAAGGTTTCTGCTATAATACCTTTGACACATGACAGCCACAGTAGTGGTGACATACAGCATCGTGTAATATTGCCATCATACAACTTACACAATAGATTCTTCTTACCCAGGATTAAATCACCTTGAGGCACACACTGGACTTCCACATCCTGCCTTATTACCCACCAAGTGCACTCAGGTCCTTCAGCAAAAATAATCCCATGAACAGGTTTGCCCTTTCCTGACAAAGGAATATCCCAGACTGTTTTTCCCAGCCAGTTCCTACGGGGACCCTATCTCCTTCCACAGTCTGCAGAGGCTTTGACTGGGTAGGGACAGGTCAGGTGGCAGATCTTCTGATGTTAAATAGCCAGGTGGCTTCTGCTTAATATGTATCCAAATGCTTGAACGTCCCAGCACCCATTGCTCTCAGTGTAGTTTTTAACAGTCCTCTGTATCCTTCAGCTTTCCCAGGGGCTGGTGCATGATAGGGAATGTGCTACATCTGGTCAATGCTGTGCTCCTTGGCCCAGGTGTTTATGAGGTTGCTTTGGAAATGAGTCCTGTTGTCTGATTCACCATAAAACTTGCTTTTCAAGGCCCAAGATAGTATTCTGGGCAGTGGCATGTGTCACAGTGTATGTTTCCAGCCATCCAGTAGTCGCTTCCACCATTGTAGGCACACAGTTGTTGCTGTGGTAGCTTCACGGTAATGTGAAATAGTCAATCTGCCATGCTTCTCTATATTGATATTTCAGCCATCATCCTGTATACCAAAAAGGCTTTAGGCACTTGACCTGTTTGATTATGGCACTCATTTTACATTAATAGATAACCTGTACAATGGCATCAATAGTGAAGTCCACCTCTTGACCATGGGCCTATTAGCATGTTACATCCCTTCCTAGATTTTGTGATGTGTCATGGGCCCACCAAACTATAAATAGCTCTTTATGTTCCCAGTCCAGATCCACCTGAGACACTTCAGTCTTAGCCGCCTGATCCACCTGCTGGTTGTTCTGATGTTCTTCAGCGGCCAAACTTTTGGGTATGTGGGCATCAACGTGACATACTCTTACAACCAGATTCTCTAGCTAGACAGCAGTATCTTGCCACAGATGCAGCAGTCCAGACGGGTTTGCCTCTGTGTTGCAAGTTGCTCTGCTTCCATTGCTGTAGCCACCCCCACAGAGCATTTGCCACCATCCATGAGTTAGTATAAAGTTCTGGCCATTTTTCTTGCTCAGCTGGATGGCTTTCAATTCTGGAAACTGACTTGATTCACCTTTTCCTTCAGCAGTTTCTGCAATTTGTTGTGTAGAACTCTGCACAGGAGATTTCCACCTTCGATATTTTCCTGCAATTCAAGAGTATCCATCTGTAAACAGGGCATACTGCTTTTCATTTTCTGGTACTTTATTACACAGTGGAGCCTCTTCAGCACAAGTTACCTCCTCTGGTGATACGCTGAAGTTTCGTCCCTCTCACCAGTCCATGATCACTTCCAGGATTTCTGGGTGGTTGGGGTTTCCCATTCAAGCCTGTTGCATTATCAGTGACCCGCTTTACTCCATGTAGCATCAATTGCATGGTCTGTAGAGCAGACCTTTCCTTTGAACATCCAGCGCAGACAGCCGAGGTGCTAAAAGGAGCTGTGCTTCAATACCAACTACTTCTGAAGTGGTTCAAATTCCTTCAAATGCTGATAATATTTCTTTTTCACTTACAGTGTGATGGCCTTCAGAATCCCTATATCCCCATCTCCAAAACCCTAGAGGCCAAACTTGAGTCTCTCCAGGCACTTTCTGCTAGAGGCTCCAGGTGGGGCTGTTATCTCTGGCTGAGGTGTAAAGCACATTTTTCACATCTTGTCCTCTTCAGACTGGCCCAAGTGCTAGTGCATGAACTATCTCCTGATTAATTTGTTCAAAACCTTGCTGCTGCTCAGGGCCCTATTCAAAGTTGTTCTTCTTCCAGGTCACTTGGTAGAGAGGTTTTACAATGAGACTATAACCTGGGATATGCATTCTCCAAAAACCCATGACAAAAAAGAAAGCTTACCTTTCTTTTTTGTTACTTGGCAGAGACAGAGGTGTTATTTTATTGATTGTATCCATTGGGACATGACAGTGCCCATCTTGCCATTTTATTCCTGAAAACTGGATCTCCGGTGCAGGTCCTTTAACCTTACTTTACTTTATAGCAAAACCTGCTTTCAAAAGACTCTGGGTTATTTCCCCCCCCTTGTCAAACAGCTCCTCTGCTATGTTGCCCCATGTGATGATGTCATCAATATACTGCAGATGTTCAGGACCTTCACCTTGTTTCAGTGCAGTCTGTATCAACCCATGACAAATGATAGGGCTGTGTTTCTATCCATGGGCAATCAATTCCAGGTGTACCGGGCACCCCATCATGTGAAAGCAAACTGTGGTCTGCACTATGCTGCCAAAGGTATAGAGAAAAACACATTGTTCATCTCAATGGTTGCATACCATTTGGTGACCTTTGACTCCAGCTCGTATTGGAGTTCTAGCATGTCTGGTACAGCAGCACTTTGTTCAGACCATGACAGTCCACTATTAGCCTCCACTCCCCGTTAGATGGTCCCATAAGGGACCATTAGAGGGTGAATGAATCCTACTGATCACTCATGGACTCTCCAGTCACCAGATCAGCTTATGGATGGGAACTAGGGAGTCTTGATTGGCGTGACATTATTGCCAGTGTACCGTCATGGCAGCAGTTGTCACCTGCTGTTCTTTAACTTGCAGCAACCCCACAACAGAAGAATCTTCTGAGAGACCGGGCAAGCTAGACAGCTGTTTAATCTTGTCTGTACTCAAGGGAGCTATACCAGAAGCTCACCAGTACCCCTGTGGGTCTTTGAAGTACCCTATTTTGAGGTAGTTTGTGCCAACAATACATGGAGCCTATGAACCAGTCACCGTAGGATGCTTTTGCCACTCATTCCCAGTTAGACTTACCTCCAACACAGGCAGTTTTTGGGATCCTCCCACCACTCCAGAAATACAGATGGGTTCTGCTCTTTTGTAATCTGATGGTCTTAGAGTACACTGTGTGTCGGTGTCCACTAGAGCTTTACTCTCCTGCGGAGCTGATGTGCCAAACCATTGAACCCACACAGCCCAGTAAACCCGGTGGTCCCTTTTCTCCACCTAGCTGAAGGCAGGGCCCTTCTATTCCTGGTTAGAGTCTTCATTACTTGATTTCTGTAACTGAAAACCAGAAATCCCTTCATCAGGGCCAAAAGTACAGTCAGCCCTTCTACTCTGCCTGACAGACACTGAAGCAGTTATTTTCCTGGATGGATGCCATTTGGCTGTTGGTTGTCCTTGCAGTTCCTGTACCTGAGCTTCTAGTCTTCAGATAGTTTCACCATCCCACTTCCTCATGTCCTCCTCCTGGTCACACAGGAAGAACCACAGGTTTGGTACCATTTCCCTTGAAGAGAGAAAGGATGGCTCTTAATAGCTGAGACACTGACTGTTGTAGGTGAAGAAGACCTGTCCTTCTCAGATTGCTCAGACAATGTTAAGGTCAGTTCCTTCACAGCTGAGATGCAGGCCCACAGGGAGAAAGTGAGATTATCTTCGTATTCTGGAATTGTCTGGCCAACAAATGTAATCTCTGGTTTAGCCATAGTGTCTGTTGGTATGTTTTCAGATCCAGAGATACTCTCTTCTCCCTGAGGGTGCTGCATAATGTCAAGCAGTGTTTGGTAGGTGCTGGCCAAGGCCTAGCACAGTGCAGTAACTTGTGCCTCTTTGTAATAGGCAGGGCATTATTTTTTTTTTTTCCAAAAACCGTGTCACTTCTTCAAGATCCTGCAGCTGTTTGGGAGTGAAGTTACAGGCAGCTGGAGGTGAGAAGTTTTCTAAATACCGTCCCATATTCTCCCACATGCTTTGCAACCCATGACCACATTGCCACAGAGCTTAGTTTGTATTCCTAAATAGCTTGTTAACCTTAAAAAAAGCTGAAACAAGATTCCTAAGAAATACCGATAGAGGTATTTTAACTACCCAAGGATGTTCAAGATACTAAAAAGTTATTGTAACACGGGAGAAAACATCAGAGAAGAAGGTGTTGAAGGTGCCATTCTGTATTTTCTCCACACAAAACCTCTCAAAGGAAGAATTATAGTTGTTAATTTTCTCCATAAGATGGTACCTGAAGTACAGTAATGGCTTCAGTCCAGAGCCCAACTACCAGATTAAGCTCAAGGCCAGTGTTTTAATAATAAATCTCCCAGGCAAAGCTTCATTAAACATTACAGAGCACAGCAATCTGCAAAAGCCAACATGAATCTTCTACATATGCAGCAAAAAAAGAGCATGGCATAGATCAGATAAACTGATATTGAGAACAGAAGAATCAGTTTCATCACCCGCAACTATTAACAGATATAAATCCCTGCTAATACACTCTGTTAAAATCTTTTATTATCTCAAACCCTTTGTGCCCCACATTGGACACCAGAAAGGACTGTCATGGTTTAACCTCAACTGGCAACTAAACACCACGCAGCTGCTCGCTCACTCCCTCATGGTGGGATAAGGGAGAGAATCAGAAGGGTGAAAGCAAGAAAACTCCTGTGCTGCGATAAAAACAGTTTAATAATGAAAAAGAAATAATAACAACAATAACAACAACAACAATGAAATTTGTAAGGAAAAATAACGAAGAGGAGAAAAAACCGTCCTTACCTCAGCCAGTCCCAGAGCAATGGCGACCAACTAACCTTTGCCTTAGTTTTATTGCTCAGCATGATGTCATGTGGTGGGGAATATCCGTTTGGTCAGTTGGGGTCAGCTGTCCCAGCTGTGTCCCCTCCCAGCTTCTTGTACACCCCCAGCCTACTTGCTGGTGGGGCAGTGTGAGGAACAGAAAAAGCCTTGACTCTGTGTAAGCCCCTCTCAGCAGAAACTGCAACATCCCTGTGCTACCAACACTGTTTTCAGCAGTGTCCGAAACATACAAGCCACTGTGAAGAAATTTAACTCTGTCCCAGCCAAAACCAGTACACCCAGCCAAAATCCTGGATGTTCACAATTTTCAGATTGAGATGTTCAAATATGGATTTATGAGTGGAGAATGATCTAATGAAATCTCTAGGTGTTAAAAGTGATGTGATTTTGAATTAGCCAGAGAGGGTGTAGGGTATAAGGCAAAGGTGACCTTATATCAGTTGTCTTTACATCTGGGACCGTACTGGGGAAATGCATGCAAATCCTACTATAAGCTGCACTTTGACATGGAGGGAGAGTGGAACAAGATCTGTGTATTAGAAGCTTAAAAACCGCTGCTGGCTGCGAACTCCATGCATTTCAGCTTGATTTCTGCTCACTAGATGGCAGCAGATTCAAAAGAATGGTTGAAAAACTGTGGCTCAAACTACCCTTGAAAACGGTTTAAAGACATGTTTACGTATTGAAATAAAGGCGTGATAACAAAATGTGTTAAAAAAAATTAGCTAGTCTGGGTAAGGACAACAGGGGAGGAAAAATGACAGCACAAGCTTCAGTCTGGTCCGGCAAGGAGAGTCTTCTGCCATGGTTTCCATACAACTTGGTCTTTGCTTGCACTCCCAGGCTGGGGTTTCTGCCATTCCCCAGCCTCACTAGATTAAAGCTAGCGTGCCAGTGCCTCCCAGTGGCACATCCAAGCACTCGTTCTCTATGTCAGTAGCATCTAAGCGAATATTTTATAATAGGTTCCCACTCTGTGAAAGACTTGCTTATTCTAATGTATTTTCACCTGAATATTTGTTTTGTCCTGAAGCACAGAGGCTGTTGAAGAGTGCCAAGTTAAAGATATTTAGCTAACTATCATCATTATCTTGAAAAGCTCTAGATGACCACCATATCTGATCTTTTCTTGAGAATGGATTCTGTTGCCTCAGACATAAAATATGCCTATAACTGTTATAAAATTGGTAACTTTAGCAACAAAGTGCCTGAGGAAAAATTTCATAAATGGAAAGAGTTAACACCTTCTGCTGGCATAGATGGTGTTAGAAGACTGTGGATCTGTAAACTTCATTCCAGTTCCCAAAGGTTTGTCAGTACCTTTGTCACAGAATCACAGAATGGCTCAGGTTGGAAAAGAACCTTTTGAGATCTTCTAGTCCACCTCTCTCAACCAGAGTCACCTGAAGCCAGTTACCTAAGACCATGTCCAGTTGGGTTTTGAGTATCTGGAAGGATGGAGACACATGTACTCGTGCCTGGGGTTGTTCCTCCTCAGGGGCAGGACTTTGCACTTCCATTTGTTGAACTTCATGAGATTTCTCTTGGCTGATTTTTCCAGCCTGTCCAGGACCATTGAGCATATCAGCCTCTCCTCCCAGTTTTGTACTGATTGCGGAATTGGTGAGGATGCACTCTGTACGAGCATACAGGTCATTCGTTACAATATTGCACAGCAGTGGCCCCTGTATCAGCCCTTGGAGCACACCAGTAGGAACTGGCCTCCAGTTGGACTTTGTGCCACTGCTCACAACCCAAAAGCTATAAAGTGAGAGACAGCTACGCAGTAAAATCCTCCTAGCAGAAGCTTACATGGCAAACTTGCGGTGCAATGTTTATGGCAAAATGGTTTATGTGCTGGTACACCCTGCAGCTATTCCCCACATGAACTAAATGATACTGGCAAGAGGACTTTCTAATCCATAGGACTGTGTCTACAACAAGGCTTTTGCTGGCATAAGCAGAAGGTGTGATTTTTCCATGGCACTGTGAGCTGTAAACCAGGCTTAGTGTGTGAAGGGATAATGAAGCCTGGTTGTGACGCCGTCTCATGGCAGACATTTCAGGATATGCACTCACCCCATAAAACAGATGTCTCCTACTCTCACAGCAACCAGGGGATTTTGACAAGATTGCTGATGTTACGGAAAATATTAAGCAATAATCCCTTCCATCAAATTAATTCCCAGTTCCTCAGCTAGCAAAAATGTTGTAAGTCTTTTATTATATTGGATAACTTTACAACCCCCACATGTTTTTTAGTTTCCAGGTTAATGGATTTTTTTAACATTATAATAAATGAGAGGTACGGAACATGACAAGTTGCTCATTGTGAGAATTTCTTGCTGTAAAAAGTATAGAAATAGTATTGACTTCCCAAATTTACCGTTTGTAAGAAGCATTACTTTGTAAAAAGTATTAAATTAAATACTTTCATTAAATACAGGCTATGTACATGCAGACAGATGCACATATAAATGTGCATATCTGAACAGGTAAATATGAGGGGTCAGATACTTGGTTAATTTGAACTGATGTATTTCAATTTACTTAAAAAAAACAGAAAATAACCACAATTCAGGAAACAGGATGAACCAAATATCCTCTTACACCAAGATTTTCTCAGGGTGATTGCCTGTAACAACTGGGCTGTAAAATTAAAAGCTGTGCACTGTGTGTAGTCAGAAGTACTGTTCTTCTTCTGATTCAGTTCCTCTTGCATTCAGTGGTGGTGCTTAGTATCTCTAAAAATCAGGCTGGCTATGTAAGACCCACATGTTATCTTTAGGTATTTAAATTGAAAATATTTGCTTATGTTTTAAAGAAAACTCATGTTATAGCTGTACTTCTGTACTATGAGTTGCTGTAAGTGAGAAAATACAGGCAAATGAAGGGGAATACAGCTTTGTAATAGTCTTCATTTTTTTTGGATTTACCATGTTTTTTCTCCAAAAAGCACTTTTGGAGCACTAACAATTTATAGTTACACAGCAGGACAACACCTAGAACATTATTCAGCTCAGAACAGTGTCTTGTGTGTCATGTGCCGGCAGAGTGCAGGTGTAGGTGAAGGGAGCTGTGCTGGAAGCGGTCTCTGTGGGCTCTTGCCGGGATCTGTGCTTCATCTGGTGGCTCTGGCCCCTGCGGTGGGACAGCATGTCGTCTGTGCCACTGCAGCTGCAGCTCCTGTCCCTGGCCACTCTGGATAAACAGAGGATGGGCTTTCCACCGCAAGTGTGTGGGAGTCCAGATGCAGGATGCTCTGTTTGTGCCTGAGGGGTATGTGGCAGGTTTTCAGGTGTCCTTTGGGAACAAGCACTGCCTCTCTGCCGAGGCTGTTGGAGGCCTGAAAATGCAATGCAAATATACAAGGTCCCGAGAACGTCCCCAGAAAAGGTTTCAGGCTTGAAAAGAGGATATAGATGAGAAAATCAAAGAGCATTTCTGTTTGGAGGTAACAAAAAGGAATAAAGAGAACTACTGAATAAGGTAGCTTTTTTGAAGTAGATTTTCCTTGCAAGTCTATGTTCTTAAGGCAGCTGACATGAGGAAATGTGGGGCTAGCTCCAGTCAGCTTTAACTACACAGTGCTGGCATCTAAGGAATTGTTAGTGTTGTTATGGAGTGGTTTTCCTAGCAGTGGAGACACCTTCTCTCTACGTGGAAAAGGTCTGCTTCCTCCTAAAGGAAGCAGGACAACAATTATGCATAAAAGACTAACAAATTCTACAGTGTTTTTTGTATTCCTATTAAAATATCCCTCAAAGAACATCCAGTGTTAGAAATATGTTGCATTATCTTTTCATATGCATCAAGGTATTTGTATTTAGGCAAGTTTAAAAAACCACTTGAGTATATGAGGAATACAGAATGACATAAATATTTCTGAAATGTGGAAACTAGGAATGTGGACAGTCTTAAGACAAAAATTCTAAGATTGTTCTTTTGGTCTTGGGTCATTAGATATGTGAATTAGAGGATTATTTGGAAAGAAACAATGAGGTTTTGCCTGGACATATTGATATATATTGTTATTTATAGTTTCCAAGAAAGTGTGTAGGCAGTTTGGTTGCCAAAATCAGATATGCAAGTTGTCACACTCAACATTGCTGGTTTGTTTGAGTTATGTACCTTTACCCTTAGTCTGGAGCAAATCAGTTCTTGTCTGTAACAGTTCCTCTGTGACAAGTTACAGTGCTCCAGTGTTACAAATAAACTCAGAGCAGTTTAAGACTTCTCTGGGGCAGAAAAGTGTGGTTTTACGGTAGTGGCAGAGTTGGTGTTGGGGAGGAGGATGCAGGTAGGAGAAGAAAGTTGGGAGGGATTAGTTGGAGGTAGGATAAAGGGGCCCAGAGGAGTCCCTGGCAGGTTTGGGGAGCTGTTGGAGATGGAGGAAAGGCCGAGTGGCATTTCAGGAAACCATTTTGAGGAACATGGCCAAAGCTGCACAGAGTTATGTCTGGGAGGGGTAACAGATCTCTGAGGGCCTGCCATGACAGACACTCAGGCAGTAGAAAGGACATGAAGTTGTCATGAGCAGCCTTTTTGTCAGGGTTGAGCCTCCCTCATTAGCACACACTCTTCCAAACCCACACGTTGCTGTTGTATATGGCTTCAGATGTTGCACTGGTCTCTTTGCCCAGCTGTTGCTTCACATCTCTTCAACCCTTTCATGGCTGCTGAGGATCTGCAGTAGTAGTGGGAGCAGCTGTATGGAGGATACAACCCTGTTTACGCTCCTCTGAAACACCTTGCCCACAGGACCTGATGGCACGTGCCTTTCTTGTGTCATCCCTTGCTGCTTGGATGGAGACAGGTACCAGAAGCAGCTTGCGTCTTTGGCCAGGGCCACCCATTTTTAAGGATATTTTCTCACTTCTTCCTCTTGTCTTCCCCAGATTTGCAATGTTGAGCTGCTGCCCGCTTGTCTGAAGTGGCTTCCAAAGTTGGTTGCTTGTAAACAAGCTGGAGATCAGAGAGAGTGGATAAGGTTATTTATCATCTTTCAATAATTAACAAGACTCAACTCAAAACCAGATTTATATTGCCCCAAACAAACTTTGCTTTGTTGTAATCTCAAAGGCTATGCTTAAGAAGAAGAGTGCCTTCAAAACCGTGAATATGCAATCTTGGATATATATCTAGCAGTTATGTGAAACACAGTCATATCCTGATACCCTTTATGCATGTTGGATTGCAATCTGCAGTAGTTTCATTATGTTGTGTGTTAATAATGAAATTATTTATTTATGTGCTATTGTCGTGTTTCAGCACAAAAACGGAGTAGCACTATTTGGCTCCACATAGTATTTCCTTGGAATTTCAGTAGTTGTAGTAATAACAAGAAATGGCCTTGGACCAACTCTCATGCGAGATACCAGCGTCTTGGTCCTTGCTTTGTCTGCGCCGGATCTGACTGTGTCTCTGGGAACACGCGTGTCTCCCCATGTCTTGGTCTGTTTGGGACCGTGCAAGGGTATGTTGATGGTGGCAGCTCGTTGCTGCCAGACCACAAGAGGGACCCAAAGACCTGCGCTGCTTTCCGGCAGACCCTGTAAACTCGAGGGACGCTTAGCTTCCAACTCGCGTTTCTAGAACGTAGCTTATTTTCTTTTAGTTTTAGTTTTCAGGAGTTTTACTATGACTCGCCTACAAGCTTTCTGAGGGAAAGTCTGAGAAAGGCTCTTGCAAAAAAGGCTGCTTTAGATAACAGATGATTTTCAACAACTTTGTAATGGTTGCCTAGTGCACTGAGAAAGGCTGTGTGGCATCTAGACCGATAGTCATAAATCATGAAAACATTAGGAGGTAGGCATCTGTGCTCATGTATTATACTGTGGGTGCATACAAGAAAAATATTAAGGAAAATTAGCATCTGGCATTTTCCGTTTATTAGTATTTTTTAACATTTAGCCAGGCAACTGCTGATGTGATGTGAAGGTTCCATAAATTAGAAGAAAACCTTACTAAAAGTTGCTCCATAAATATAATAAATTGGAGAGATTCTGTATAGTGCATCTGTGCTGCTGCAGTAACTCACTGTTCCTCCAACAGCTGTGCTGTCTCTAAAGTGTACGCTGCATGTGCAACCAGGACATCTCTTCTGCAGCAGTGAAAAACGTCTTTGGTAAGGGTTGGTTTGGTCTGGAAAGAGCAGCACTACCCGGATTTGGGCTGCCTCAGTGGCCTCATTAAGTAGTCCTGAGAAATATCTTTCTCAGCGAAGAGATGTCAGATGCTTTCTTCTTTGGGACTGCTACCCTCTTCTTTCGTATCTTACATTGTGGTTAGGAGACACAGGGCTATGTCCATAGGCCTGGCTCTTGGTGCTCATATGTAATGTTTTAGTCAATATAAATAGTAGTTATTTTCTGTTTACAAGTGTAATTTCCATGAGGAATGTAGGGACAGTCACTAGGGATTATTTTACTGCTGTGAGAGTTCCTTGTTCTTCAACTGAAAATCTAATGCTAATGAGTGGTGATGTGGTAATTTGGCTTCATTGCCAATGATAGAATACTGTAATACCCTGCTGTATCTGGGTAGCACCTTCAGTCTATGATCAAGTTGAATTGCTATCATTAGCAAGCCCACCTGATGTGTTGTTGGAGGAGATAATACAGTGTTGTCCATGATTTACTGATATGACAGGTGAGCCCAGGGAGTGATTTCCTTGAAGTCAGAGAGGCAGTCAGGAGCAGGACTAAGAGCAGTCCCCTTCTTTGCCATGGAGGAGAGGAGGTGGTCTTCTCCACAGCCTGGCTCTTCTTGTTCTGCTGTCACCCTCCCAGTCACCTCCCCAGGCTGAGGCACTACAAAGCCACACACATTCTTCGGATACACACCCACCATGGAGTTGCTGCAGGGACTTTTCTCTGTCCTGTACTCAGGATAGGCCATGCTGAATTCTGCCCAACATGAGAAGGCTGCGAGAAGCCAATTCATATTTTCACCTCTGTGCTGTATACAGGAAATATACAGTATAAAGTGCAATGATAGACTGACATTAAAGACCCTTCCCTCTCTGCTTTTTCTGGCAGCGGCTGAACATGCAACGACAACACACCTTCCATTACTAATATTTTGAAACCTAGAGCAGGAGAGTGCCTCAAACCACAGCCTTATAACATAATGAATAATACACACAGCTGCAGTAACAACCACATAATTAGTTAATTAGTTTTTGACAGCTTCAAATTGCACAGGCGAAGGAATGCATGAACCACACATGGAAACCTGCCAGCAAAGGTTTTACACGTATGCAGATGGTTTTAGCTATTGTGAGCACAAAGCCAGGTTGCTGTACTTTTACTGCAAAATCTAACAGTACATAATGCATTGCAGAAGATATATCAGGGGAATAAAACCAGCGTATGTAATTATTTCTTCCCCTTTATGTCATAGTGTTGCTTTCATTGTATTTAACTTCCCATAACTGAGCCCTGTGAGACCAAAGACGGGAATATTTTAGCACTAATTTAAGTAATCTGTAAAGTAACCACTTCTTTGGGTTTTTAGAGTAAGCAATTATAATACCACTAATTAACATTATATATCACTTTCTATTTTAAAATTCTCTTACGGATATGAATTAATTAACACCTCTGTTGGGAAGTTAAGTATTGGTATTTTTATTTTTAAAAAAGAAGACTGAAGCTCAGAGAAATGTAATAATTTGCCAGAGACCACAGTGTGATTCAGGGAGAGAAGAGACATAAAATCAAGGATTTCCTCAGTTTTCATTTGACTCTGCCAAGGGCTAGAGGAAGAAATTTCAATATAGAAATGAAGGAAAAATAAATGCCTGCAACAGAATGAATGAGGAGGGCACTAGCATTAGTAGCAATCTGTCTTTGGAAAATAGATTATTCCAAAGGGGAAGATAATAATTTAGAAGTGAAGCGACGCCTAATGTACTGTAAATATTTGCTCTTCTGCTGCTGCAAAGCCAACACTGATCTCTCAAGTCACTCCAAAGTGTTTATAATTTCCATGTGTCACGACCTCCATGATTTTATATTAGAGGGGAAGTGATTTCTCCTGAGTGCACCTAATTAAGGCTAACAGTTAAAATACAGTATGAATTAATTCAAAACTTCATTCCATGCTCTAAATGAACACAAATGTTGTCTGAGGTTTAAAAATTTTAATCCTCCTTTTTTCCACATAATTGTAGTTTTCATATTTTCCAGCCTTTGCTTTTTATGGTTCTGGCTGGGATAGGAAATGCTAAAAGCCCACAAGAAAAGGCTATTCCCGTAGAGCTGTGTAAGATGTTCACAACAAAACCTAAACCATGTGGAACACATGTGGTTTCAAGTTTCACAAGGAAGTCAAAACCCAGACTCTTTGTTGAAGTTTGTAACACGGTTTGAATGAAACTGGGCCCGTTTTCAACCATATCTGATCAGATTCCTGGTTTCGAGTTGAAACCATCCAAAAATTGCAGTTTGGCAAGGTCTGAGTAGTCTTGAGGCCTGATCCTGCTCATGGTCTGAGGGGTCTTGCTGTGGACAGGCGGTGGGCGGCAGGGATGTGGTGCCCAGCTGGTAAGAGTGGGGAAAGGGCATGCGCTGGGGCTCCAGGGCTTGGTGGGTCTCCTGGTGTAAAGGCTCCTGGTCGAGCACAGCTGTGGCTCACACCCAGCATGGGAGATCCTGGAGAGCTCCAGCACCCCCCTCCCTTGCTACACCTTTTCATGTGCTCCCAGCACAAGCCTGACAATAAAGGTTAGGAGACACCAAATACTTCAGGACAGTATCCACCACAACACTGCATTTTGTAGGATTTATGTGGATATGATTGCAACCACAGGGAAAGTGCAGCTTTAGTTTACTTACAGAGATCTCTCTGACAAAGGAAATGAAAGACTGTGAAGAAATATTTAGCACCTGAGATGAAGCCATGCACACGGAAATCTTTGAAAAAGCTAATTCCAGTTAAGAATGTTTGCTTCACTCTCCTGCAATAATAGACTGGAAATCAGCATCAAGAGACACACACTTTTTAAAGAGCTGTGTATAAGAAAGCATCATTTGCTGACGCTGCAACCTCAGTCTCTAGAGATGCTATCAAAGCAAAAATTATGAGTATTGCAAAGATGGATTTCAGAGCAGAATTTTTTGTTGTGTGTATTCCTAGAAACATCTTTAGTTGAGCTATTAATACTCCTGTAAATTCTTGAAACTTAAAGGTTTTAAAATCAACCTTACCTTTAACTTTCCCTGCTGCTAATTGTTTTTGAAATTTCTATCACTACAAGAAATGAAAATAGGCTAGAAAGCTTATCATCAAAGTGTTAATGAAATGACTAGAATGAATTATTACCCTTACAGACAGGTTTATTTCTTGATAGATAGCAATATATTCTCTCACAGATATTGCTATGTTTAGGCATATTTAACTGAGAAAATAAAAGCTGTTTTTTTCTGAGGCCAAAATTTAAGCAAAGTACAGTGCAGATGGTTTCTGAGTACATGGAAAACAGCATATGTCTGTGTATAAGGTAAGAGCTCCATATCAGACTAATGAATACCGAGTACAGTTTCCCCATTTTCTTTAACAATATTTTGTATGTGCATTTCTGTGAGTTCAGCACAGTGAGGGCAACAGTTATGCTCACAAATGAAATATAGTTCATTACAGCTTCAGTACTTCCATCCGCACTCACTTTGATTAAGCATAGGTCAGTCCTGTGCATGATAATTATTTATTACCCTGTCACTGATTTTTTTTTTTTTTCCAGATGATGCCTGCATTTTGGCTTTAGATGGCATGATGAAGTGCCTTCTGCTAACAAATCCTCTAAAGCAGCATAATTTTGCTCTGAATCATTACAAATGTCCACACTATGCAATTTTCATTGTTCATGCCTGCTGTTGTTCCTCTTAATAAAAATATTAAAGGAAGCAGACAGTATCATCCACCAACACGCTTACCCAAGATCCAGTCTGACCACACACTAATCTTGTCCAGAACTAGCTGAAAATCTCCCGGATGACTGGCTTTTCACCACTTCCCTAAGTGACGAAAAAGTGCCTTTGTGGTTCCTGTCATGATACTGTTCTCTTGTCTGAAAAGATCTTGTGAGAAACACCCCCAAAAGAGCCTTGCTTTCTTTTAACACCATCGTTTTCCCTAGTGTTTCCAAGAAGCAGACAGCGGTTGAGTTCTGGGGATGTTGAGACCATTAGCAAGTTATTGCTGCCCTGCACTCATGGTCTGTCTGCATCTGCTTCTAAACTTCTGACCTCTTTCCTTGGTTGCAAGCTCTTTCAGACAGAGGCTGCTTAGGCAGTGGTGTTCCCCCCTGCAACAAGGTGTGAAGAAGGAGCATCTGCCACCTCATGGAGGTCCACTCCAGTGTCTTGCTTGTCTTCACACTGTCCTGGCACATGGGGCTGGTTCTGTGCTGGGCACCCACTGGGTGCACATCTGGCCACACTGTCCCTTAGCAGGTGATCACAGATACAATGCAGTCACTGAGCTGCAGGGGTGTCCTGCGGGTTTTCTGGCATGGAGTTGACTGGTGGGAATGAGAATTACAAATGCCCATCTGCGATCTGCAACCAGGGACGGTTCCCTGAGAAATCTGCAGATTGTGAAAACTCCCTTTTGATCATGGGACAGTAATCATCTTAAATGTCTTTAAGAGCAGAAATAGAAATGTAAGAGAGTACAGTTTAGTTCACCATGGCAGAGTGGAAATGGAAAATTCCATCTGTTTGGTTTCACCACCAAAATTTATTTTATACTTATGCTGCAATATTTGTCAACATAATTATAACAAATAGAGTAATTCAACAAGTGATTGCAAAAACCTGAGAGGGGCATATTTTTTAAAAAAAATCATATTAATTTGTAATGATTGTATTGCAGAATGACAATATTTCTGTTTGGAAAGTTTCTTACTCAGTTCTAAGGCTCAGTTACACTGAATTGCTAGTATTTAACAATAAGACCAGCAAACCTTAAAAAAAAGAGGGAAAAATAGAGAAAGCAGAAGCTGCTATGGATACTGCCAAACCACTTCTCAGCTTTGTAAAATCAAGCACATTTGAGCAAGTTTCCCACCACAAAATCAGCATAAATACCTTTCCAATTTGCTTAAATTTTTTTGGCTGTTTCTACCCCAATATTCTGATGGCAATTTGATAACCCATCAAAAAAATCTTAAAGTAAATTTTCTTTCAAGAGGAGATGTAAAGTATTTTGTTGCTTGTTTGTGCAGAATATCTTTTCCATGTCTTGATGTTATATCAAAGGTCGCTGCCACTCTCTTCCTCCTAGGAAGCCCGATTCTCTCTCCTGTTCTCAGGTTGACTGGCTTCTTACTTGACAAATGGCTTCATTCATTCACACAGCTCAGTGGAATTAAACATAGCACAATTGTACCTTTAACAATTAGTTCTTATTATGTTGCCTGTTTTTGCCCAACAAAAATGAAATATCACCATTTCACAGATTTTTTCCAGTGACAACTATTGTGTGAAGTTACACATTTAATGTTACTCCATGCTTAAAACTATTTGCAGTGCTTAGTTTGGATTACAACTAAACAAGAAGTTTTGATTGAAAGAATGGCTGTGACCCAATCATTAACTACCATACATGTCGATTTGAAATTATGGAAATATTTGCCATTGACAGTTTTACTTTGTAGAAGCCTATTTTCCTCCCTTCAGAAACCTTTTTTATCTTGGTTTACTAGAAAAAGTGAACAAGCACAAGGAAATGTTTTCAAAATTATCAGCTTCTACAGAGCACCAGTAATCACTTTGCATAATCCACATCTGGGCTCAATCCAGTTTTCCTTAATTAGCTACAAATGCAATGCCTGCTGCTATGTCTGAAATTTTCACTGCACATACCTATTAAAGTGGTAAATTAATTGGATTCTCAAGTTAAAGAATATTATTTTGATGGTTAAGTGGATTTAGAAACTATGGCATTCCTTGTACTATAAATAGTACAAAGGTGAGTATTTTTCAGCTTTTAGAATCAGGACACTTCCATTTTGTGAAGATCACAATGGCTATGCACCCTAGCAAACAGATACTTAACAGGTCAGTAACCAGTAAATCACACACAGACACTCAGGCCTTCTCTTCATCCTGTAGAAACTAATATTGTAAAACAGTAACTATAGTTTCTCTGAGTCTGAAGTCCTTATGACTGCCTTTCATGTTTCTGTTGTTAAGGCTGGATGTGGTATTCACGTCCTTCTAAAAGCCCATGCAGTGTTTATATCAAGGTGCCCCAGTTAGCTGACCCACACAGCTCCAGAAGTGACACCATTGTCCAAAGGATGGTAAGATCAAGCAGTTAACTTGCCCTGGAGTGTCCCATTGCTCCGAGATCTGCAATAAAGGATACATGAAGTAATGAAATTGGCAGGCACTGGGAAAACAGGTTCTCCTCAAGCTTCTGTTGAACTTGTTATCAAAGGAGAACATGCCCTGCTAAACACACAAGTGGCATAGGAGTAGTGCAGGTAGGTGAATAGCGTCTTCCAGCCCTTTACCATTATTAGTTTTCATTTCTCAATATATGGCCTCGAATTGTGCCCGGAGAGGTTTAGATTGGATATTAGGAAAAATTTCTTCACTGAAAGGGTTACAAAGCATTGCAGCAGGCTGCCCAGGGAAGTGGTTGAGTCACCATCCCTAGAGGTATTTTAAAGACCTGTAGATGTGGTGATTAGGGACATGGTTTAGTGGTGGACTTGGCAGCCTTAGGTTAACAGTTGAACTAGATGATTCTATGGGTCTTTTCCAACCTAAATGATTCTACGACTTTATGCATCACTGTCCAATCACAACATCCTGTTTCTACCAATGGCCACCCAAACAAGAAATACAAGAGTGTGTCCTGTTGGCTGGAGAAGGGTTTTGAAGTGCAGCACGATATCTGTGGGAGCCCTGGCATCAGCCTTGCCATCGCCATTCCCTGCTGCCCCCTTCCCCGAGCCTGTGCCAAACAAGCTTTAAAAAGGGAAAAATTATCTGCTCTTGAAGATATTTTTTTTAAATTCAAAGCTGCAATGAAAAACCCAACAAAACTTGACATTATTTCCTGTATTTGCCTCTGCTTTCTTTTACCCCCAGATTTTTCCTCACTGATGCATTGTTAAAGGCATGATCCAATCCTTAGCCAAGCCAATGGAAACCTTTCCAAGGGCTTCAGAAGATGATAGACCAATATCTAAATGGAAATGCAAAAATGGTTTAAAAGCTGATTTTGCTAAAGGAAAACAATGAAACAGTATTTGGCACTTAGACTGAGAAACATGGTTGCTAGGTTTCACCTTGATTTCTAAATCCCTGGGAACAAATCTGGCAAGCCACTATGCTCCTTCAGCTCCTGGCTGCAACTCGCAGGAAGGAAACACACACAGTCCTCTGGTTCAGGTCTGTGTGCGCATATCCGAGGATCTGCTTTGCTTCCCTACTGCTCCCAACCTGCACGCCCTACTTGCCTCTTTGTGAAGGCAAACTCAGTAATGTTTGCAGATACTTTGCTCTGGAGCAGTCCCTCAGTGCAGAAATGGCTTAACTTAAATAAAATAAACCATTCTTTGAATCTTTCACCCCTCTAGGCCTGTGTAAACCTGGTGCAGCTCTTCAAAAGTCAGTGGAGTTACGCTGTGGTTCCTACAGGACAGTGCTGCAGGGAACTCCAAGCCCCTTTCTCATAATCCATCACACAGAGGCAGCAAAGTGGCCCCAGAAGGTTTCTAAGGAAGAGGCACCAACACGGATGCCTCCACTGCAGCTGCATGGGACAAGCATGAGACGTGGAAGTCCAACCTGAAGGAAGGGCTCTGAGAATTAAGAATTTGAAAGATTCTACAATAATCTACAATAACTGATTTTTTTCCTCCCTGATCTTCAGAACTCAGAGTGCACAATGATCTCACACTTGAAATACATGTTTATGAAGTACTCAATCTTGGTGTCACAGGACAGCTCTGCTAATTTGGCTGGAACCAGGCTGATTTTTATCAGTAGATGCTCTGGGTGACTCTGTCTGCTTAGAGCTTGGTCTGTGGCTGCAGAAGTGTGCAGAAGAATTTGTCCCAAAGTATGCTGTCCAGCTGTTTCATACTCCATTTATTAGTGACAGCAGATGGGGATTATGCTTTTCTGCTTTCCAAAATCTGCTACTAAGGAACTGAGAACTGAAATAAATTCTTCTTTTGTTCACATTTTAGATGGTTGTCTTAGGTAAGACATTCTCTTGGAAATGTTGTTTAGTACTACCCACAACTATTTCCAAATCAACTAAGTTTGTTTTATAAAGAAGGATGAAAAAAAAAACCCAACAAATTAGAACCTTATGTTCTATTAAAACTCTCTGCTATAAAGAAATGTCAGCATGATTGATATGTAGAAATTCTCTTTTTAAAGCCATTAAAAAGCTGTGTTCCAATCTTTGAGCTCCTGGGAGAAGCCTTGCTAAATTGCTTCCTGTTGTCTAATTTTTGAAAATTTCCTGACCAGAAGTGACACAACAATAGAATCGTGTCAGGAATGCAAACACCAGGTGAGCTACACTAACCAACTGTGGGGAAAATGGATTTATTTGTTTATTACATTAAAACATTGTTTTAGGTAAGAGGAAGAGAAAGCAATAGCTGGAATCTCTAGATAGTCCAAGAAAATCACTCAATTCAGAAACATTACTGTGTCAAGGACACTAAATGTTGTGTCACCTTGACAACCCAAAACATATGTGGTTGAACTAGAAGAGAAAAGAAAAATGTATTTAGCTGGTAAAGTAGGAGGTCATCCCACTGGAGCCACTCAGTGATACTACAATTTTGATGAAGCGCTTTACCCTGAAATACATACAGGGCTTTGGTGTTTCTTACACATTTCATGTGAAGTTGTTCTTTCTTCGAGTATATTTCTAATTCAGCACGTAAGCCAGGGGCTGCAAGGGAATTTTGCTGAAAGCTTCAAAACTGCTGGGCTCAATTTGTTATTGAGACATGAATTATGTGTGCTTATTGCTACCTGTGAGCTGGCCAGAGCTGATGTCAGGCTGCAAGGGCTGCAGTGCCAGCCTGGTGAAGTCAGAGCCGCAGCAGCAGGCAGCTGCCTCATTTTCTGGCTCCCAGCAGTATGTAGGTGAAGAAGAATAATGTTAGCATTTGGCTAACATCACATGATGGCTTCCAAAATATCAGTTCCGCAGGCTTTCCTC
>NW_010171254.1:21803-39485 GCF_000695765.1 Mesitornis unicolor
AATGGGCTCTCGCTGAGTATTAGCAGTAACACACACACACACGCACGCACGTGCGCGCACACACACACACACACACGCGCCCACACCCAAAATCAGTGTGTGTAAAATGTGAAAAGGACGTTTGCCAGGGAGCTTTCAGATCCAGAGCTGTGAATGGGAACTGCATGCTTGGAACAGACGCATGAGAACACTCTTGCTGTTTGCGTTCTTTTGTTCCTCTGACATTTTGGGATTTTATGTGGGTGTGATGACAAATCCCGCTAAAGCCCGCAGAATCAAGTCATGGGTTTCAATGCAGGCTACCAGGGAAGAATTGCTCCTCAGAAACAGGGCTGTGGGGAAATGGAGAGCAAGCCCTGCTATGCACTGCAAGGACTAAATTGTGCACTCGAAGGGAAGGTAGAGGGGGAAGCACTTAATCCCAATTCCACTGCTACCCTCTGCCTGCAACCAATTGCCACTGCCATTGCTGGCTGCTGCCCAGCTGAGAGCTTCACACAGGATGCTTGAGGCCCATGCAGATAAGCACATTATCACAGCTTTTATCTGTACAACTGCATTACTGTTTGCAGAAAAGCGTGTTGCTTCTGGCTTGCACTGAGCTGTATCATAATTGAAAATCAGCTCCAAACCGCTTAAGAACACTGGTCCAGGAGGATTTGTTGTGAACAAGCCCTACTAACAGTGGTATCAGGCTATGCACATAGCTTCACAGACAACTTGAGAGATGGAGAGGGCAAGGAGATTGCAAGGCTAGATGGACACCTAATAGTTTAGCTGACAAGAAAGCGAGCCAGGAACTGGGGTGAGATTTGGGGATCACAAATCTAAGAACCTGGCTTGAAACATTGTCCCAGAAAGGGTTGTGCAGTAGAGGGCAGGGAAGGGCGAGCATGAATCCATGGACCCTTGCCCGAGTGGTGTTAGGCTGGAGCACTTCATGAGTCCAGGCAAGGGCAGCGAGAGCAGGACATTTTGTCAATTATCTGTTTGTTACTCTACCAGAGTCTGCAAAGATGACATGTCTTAGATATGGAAACATTTCCTGCTCCAGCTGAACTTTGATTTAATACCATCAAAAAGTGAGCTGGGGGATTTGGGTGAGACTCATTTACCAAGGATTTCACATCTGAGATTATAATCTGTCAATAGTAGAAAGTCTATAGGTCTGCAAAAGACAAAAATGAAAAAAATGCTGTCAGTTGAGTGTAGATAGAAAGAAAGTAGAATTCAGTTGCAGTGGACCAAGCTGCTGCATTTTAGGTTTGAAATTTATTTTCTTTAAATACTTCCTTAGCCCTATGGAAAGAGAAGTCTCCATCTTTTTCTTTCCAAAGCAAAAGAAATGACTTTCAATTTAAAACCTCAAGTAAAACATCTAAACAAAAATTTAGAGCAATATTGCTGTATATACAAAAATAATACTAAATCTGTTATGATACAAGTATATGCCTGAGAGTTTTATTAATCTTAGAACTGTTCTGTAGCTTATAATTCCGGGATATACATGACTGTGCTGGTATCCAGCATTTTAAATAGATGATCCTTGGCATATGAAAATAAACATAGACCTCCTTACAATTTAGGTTATAATGTGTTTTGCCCAGGCTGGCAGGGGAAAGAAAGAAAGGCAGAAAGAAAAAAAATGGAGATGAAGTAATAAAAAATAATAAAAAAATAAACCCACTAAGTAAATAATAAATAAAACCTCTAGGTCTTAGAGAAAAACTGAGAGTCGTGAAAAGGAAGTAAAATCTAAATACAAAAACAATGGAATCCAAAGCTGCAAAAGACACTCCTTTACAAGTTTTCTCTCCTTGACTCAAAAGCTGATCCTCCATAAATGTTCCAGATGGGCAATAGCACCTCTGAGCCTCAGGAGGATCCTTCTTACCCCTGGGAAGGGCTTCCTCTACAAAGTCATCATGTCATCCTCATAGGTCAAAATTATGCTTGCACTGAGAAGAAATCCAGGCTCAGGCTTCTAAACGCACAGAGAAAGAAGCAAACCATCTCTAACTGTGCTAACAGTGATATAATGCAAACGTTTATGACTAGGATTAAGATACATTATGGCCTAAATACAGATATATTATCTATTCCTCCAACCTACTAGACAGCAACTGCTATTTTTGTTGCCTATTTGACTACTTTATTCCTGATCTCCATCACAAACCTGAGATGTATGTCATCTAGAATAGTTCAGATTATAAATTTACTTCCACATTTTCTTCTGACATCTCAAGTTTCTAAATTCTGAAGACTTCCTCTTTGCCTAAAAGAGCCTTGCTGCTCTCTCATTACACTGCTAAATCTCTTGACTCTCTTGTTTCCTTTCTTATTTTTTGTTGCATACATTTTTCTGAGTCTCAGTAGCCATCTTTCATATTTAAACTACTTTTTGGGATTTTACTCCCTTTAAGCTATTGGTCCTTTGTAACTAACCTCAGATTTTTAGTGAAGTCTCCCCTTTATAAAATATTGCTCCTTTCCTGGGTGTCAGACCTAACTATAACATCTGCTGCTAGTCAGTGGCATGAGTTGTCCTCTTGGGTGAATTAGCTCCTGTATGTTACTTAAGACTAGATAAAATCTAGCTTCACCTTCTGCTTCAAAACTCCTCCAAATAGCATATAATTTGAGTGTTAAGAAATCAGGTGTTTACCTCTCGGGCCATTTGGGACAACTGTAACAGCAGACCACGGAGCTTGGTTACCACGCTGAAAGGCTCCTTCTAGTTAAAAGGACTACAGCCCTAAGTGCTCAAAAACCACTGCCAATCTTGCAAACAAAGTAACTGATAGCAGTGTCGGGTTGTCCTCCTGTGTTAGTTACTTTTCTGCTCTGTTTTCCATAGTGGTCTTCTGTTTCCATTCGCTCATGCACAGCTCACTTCTGGCCCAGCCAGCCCCTGCCTCCATCCCAGCCCCAACCTCAGCTAGCCCACTGGCTTCCCAGAATCCTTGCACCCAGTCTTCATGCTTGCGTATCTCTAGCTCCACACCTCCACTGTCTTCCTGAGACCCCTCACTCTCTTTCTGGCCTTTGGCTGTGTCCCCTGACCAAACACCCACTGCCCACTCTGGCTTGCAGCATCAGTGCCAGCTGGTTTTCTCATCTGAAACACCCATACACTTGGCATGCCAGGACTCAGCCGGCATTTTAATTACATGCAGCAATGAATTACAGCTGGCCATTATACTTGCAGATGAGCACACCCGTTCTTGCAGAGGCTCTGCTTTCTGCAAGCAGTAATGGATGGCTTTAAATCCTTCTTGTCACCACCTTCTAGTTAGGAGGGAGGAGGCTCTGACACATCTTCCACCATGATGGATTCGCATGTAGATCTGGGTGCTTGTCAGAGAAACATTGTAGAGGCCCTGGAGCTAATGGCCTTATTAACTAATGGGACATCTGCCTCCCGCAGCTCCTCTCTCCAGCTTCTTACATCACTACTGTCAAACAAGAGCCATGAGATTGGGTTCCTCCCCAAAAACCCATCCAGGTGTCTTATGAAACCAGCCCTGTTTTTCTTCCTTGTTGTGAACATGCAGTTTAGTCTGGTGGCACACAGGAAAAGAGCAGGTGCATTTGACCTGGCATCCAGATTTAGAAGTTACATAGCTCATTTTGCATTGCAGATCTTTCAAGGGCTGGTGGGGTGAGGATCATGAATGAATCTCCACACAAACCTTGCTGGCTGCACTTAAATGTCCCCCTATGGGCTGCATATTTCTTGTAAACTTAATTGCCTGGGATTAGGGTCTATTTCCTGGCACCGCTGTTGAGGTTAGAAATTCTGTCGTGCCTGGAAAGCTTCTGCACAGCCGTCTGTGTTCCTCCCATCTGCAGGGAGCCTGGGGCTGGTGGTGGCAGAAGTGGCCCACTCTTTGCACTGGTTGTCGAGATGCCCTTCGCAGGGAAGAAATGGTGCGGGTGAATTCAGAGCAGAAATACCGGTGTCAGGGATTTTCCATCGGCAGGGATCCTGGTGGGATTCCTCTAGGTGGCAGGAAGCACATACCCCACTACTCGGGTGCCACTACCGCTGCTGGTTTTGCTGTTTACCGCAGCTCCCCAGCCTCAGGAGTTTATGAACTTGTAAGAAGGTCAGTGAGGGTTATTCTGAGTTGGGGATTACATTTTAAGAGTTGCTTGTCCAGCAGCAATCTGACTGACGGGTCCCGACCATGGAGCTTGTTTGCTCTCTACCGCAGGCTTTCAGTTTCATGCTAAGGTTAGCCACTAAGCCATTCCCTTCCCTTCACTCTGGGTAATACCATCCAGGGTTTGCTTACCTATGTAGCAAGAAGAGGTTTACATGTTTTTGAAGCAATAAAGTCAGGCTGTAGCAGGCAGATAGAATGAGCACCACATAAAACAGCTAAAATCTGGGTGCCTGCTCCCCTGATGTGCTAAAAAAAGATATGAGCTTTAGTGGATTCAGTTTTAATGGACAAGTCAAAAGACTGGATTTTTTTCCCCTGGCTGTGAACTCTATTTCTCTTTATCTGAATGCACATCACCAGAATATGTCCTTCAAATGGTCCTGAGTATTAGTTTGGAGACTGTCAAAATGCTATGCATTTCAGCAACTGTAGTGTGTGCTGATGTGGTCTGGTCTGGCTGATGTGACCAGAAGAGAAGGCAAGGCTGCCTTTAACCCTCACCTCGGCAGGGGCGGACACAAACCTCTCTTCTGCACCCGCTAGCTGAGTCTCTTCCCCAGGACAGGTTTCTTTTCTGGGCGCTCTTGTAGGAAATGACAAGAGATGGAAAGCTATGTGTTGCTGAGGAACTCTGCTTTGTCTGCTTTATTTTTCTGCAGAAAAGGTCTCTTTGGGCATCAGCTTTAAGTTCTTTTTTCCCCCAGAGCACAATGAAGAGGACATCAGACAGGCTGCTGCTCTGGCTCTGGACGATTCCTGTGGACCAAGTTACACAATGTGCTGCTGTGACATCTGGAAACTCATTTTTGGCCCATTTCTTGGGACCATAGTTAACATCCATATTGGGATTTCTTGTTTTTAAGAACAAGAAATGCTACTCTAATTTCTAGTTTTTCTGTGACCTCATTAAATCCGAATCATGTCCAGTATACTTCTAGCTGCATCATTTACAAGGATGAAGGAACTGGGTTTTTAATGATTGCAAAGTTTGCTTAAGTGACCTACATATATTGATAACACAAAATCTTCCTGATGGGTGAATCATCATCAGAAACTTAAGTACAATAAATAACACTTGTTCTGTTTAGTTCAAAAATGACTTTATTTTCATTGCATCTGTCATTTAGATACTATGACTATTCTTCAAAGTTATATAACAGATTTGTAGTTATTAAAATAATTTCAGATGGGATCAATAGTAGTATTATGCACCTGCAAAGTGATCATTGATCCAGAGCTCAGGCGGCTTTGTCAGCACTGTTTTGGCCTCTGAGCACCACTGTCCCAAGCAACATCTAGATTAGCTAATCCCAGATTTTAAGTTGTTTTCAAGTTTGCAAAGAACTGAATGCTAATGATCCTGCTTCGTTTACCTCTGCTCTTTACCCAGAAGGCAGTCACCTATTCATTCCATAAAAGCCTGAAATAAAAGGTGCTGCTTTTGGGCCAGAGAGGAAAGCAACACTTGTGTGTTCCTGTGCACATCTGTGTGTAACTAATGAATTCAGACCTAATGCAACACCAGGTCTGATGTATAACTCTGTAGCAGTCAGACGTTTGTGCTGCCAGAAACCAAACCCCAAACTGCATGCAGCTCATTCTGTCCTGTCACCTTTATTTGCTCTCCATTGCTGTCATTGGTCAGGACGTGTAGCTCTGATAGGTCCTGAACTTGTAAGAAACACAAAAATATGGCAAGTTGTAATATTTTTTAATTACATTGTTGATACTGTCAGGGATAGGTCCCTGATCTTTGAAGGAAAACTCCGAGAACATGAATAGCAATTTTAAAGCACAAATAATATGGTCTGTATCTTAGCCTTCATTAACAAGCACAGCATGCAGTACAAGTCAGCTGCAGTGCAGTAAAGCAAGTTCTTTATCATCTCTTCTAATCACATTTCATAGGAGCATTTCATTTACAGTGGATTAATGTCCTAACCTCTTAGCTTATTAGTGTGAAACACAATCAACCCTATGTAATAAGGTTAGACAGTAGGAGCTTAACCTAGTGCTAATTTTTAAGCAATTTTTCACCAGTTAGAACATACAATGAGAGCTAGTAGACTGGAAACTCAGCATCTGTTCATGCAGAGCAGGAAAATCATTATTATTTTTCACAAAACGGACCAGTTGCAAGTAAATATTTTTTGTGCTTTAAATTTTTGTGCTGCTCTACCCAGATCTGGGCTCTAAACTTTAGAGGATAATAAAGCTTGAATATTTGGACATTACTGAACAAGACTCTGTAAGATCCTGAGATAGGAGAGATCTGATCTGATTACCCTGCATAGAGGATTAAGAAATGATGGGCAGGTAACTTTAGTTTATGCTGAAGACAATGTTTCATGTTGCCAGTTGTTCTCATCTGTAGCTCTTTGTAATGAATGACAAAATGCTCAATGGCTTCAGTTAACTATTTCTGAAACCCTAGAGTGGTGACAGGAAATTTTTGCCATTGCTTAGTGCTGCATGTGATCTGATTTCTGCTGCTTGCCATCATTGTCTTGGGCCTGCTGTTATGAAATCAGGATTTCAGCGTGTCTCATGCAGTGCTGTCTGCAGCATGATTCCCTGCTATCCATCCTCAGAGGAATGCGTTCCTCTGAGGGAAGCCCTCTGGAACCTTACTATCAGGGCAGAGGATGTAATTTTCTAAGAGGCGTATGAAGGACAAAAAGCTAAATTCCTTGAGTGTAACTGAAAACTACCCATTGTAGCTCTGAGAGCAGAGTCTCCTTACCATGAGGCTTTATAGTTCCAAGAAGAGAGGAAGTTAGCTTTTCATAGTGGGAAACCACTGTGGCTACATAATAGTTCCTCTAAAGAGGATTGCATATTCTCTTGAATTTTTATATAAAAAATCGTCTTGGTAGCAAATCTATCATTTTTTTCCCATGGCCACATTTTATCAAAAGCCCTCAGTATAACAAGGAGCTTTTCAACAATAGGAAAGTCATTCTGTAAGTTGAACATGCTATGTAATTAAAGGATTAACATTTTCTCCGAAATGGAATTAAGAAACAGAAACAGGTTTGGAGTTAACTCCTTCATGGTTAGATGACTGGCCAGGCATTTAAAGGTGTAAAATATCATAGGGAAATGTGCATCTTGGCTAGAGCTGTGCAAAATACTGCTGTAAAGATATTTTGTACTGAAATATTTGGAAAATTTTCTATCAGAATTTTGATGGGAGCAGACTATTAGAGGAAGGATGTGAAAGGCTGGAAAGAGGACAAAGAAACGTGTATTTTCCAATCCAGCAACCCTTCAGTCTCCTACTGCAGACAGAGATCTCAAACCCATACATATACTCACTGGCATACACGTTTACTTAAGTTTGAAAGTATGCAAACACAAACTTCGAGAAAATGCACCGTTTCAGTTTCTACATATTCAACATGGCAAGACTCCAGCACTTCATAATAATTCTGTGTAACTTATTACTGAGGCAACACGGGTGTCTCAGCATCACCCACTTGCATGTGGCTTTCTAGGCCTGCCCAGAACACCTGGACACCAGTCAGTCCCAGCAAGGCCATGTTGTCTATTTTGTTAGTGCCTTAGTTATGGGCTGCAAATACTGAAACTAATTTTAGCTTGCTTTTCACAGGAAGTTAAACCTCTTGGAATTATCACTGTTGTTTTAGAGAAAAGAATAGCATGAAAATACATGTATTTTTAAGGTGAGAAGTTTCTCACGAAGATTTCAAGAGATTTTTTTACACCAGACAACTAGCATCTTTTCACAATCTTCTGGGCTCTGTAATAAATTGCAGGATTAACCAGTGAGCACCTATTAGGAGAAGACTGCGTGCACGTTCCTGCCCAGATTACTGTGAACAGCTTAAGTTTCCTCTGGCTTTTGATTGTTAGGAAGGTGCAGTTTCCCTGTCACCAGGCTAAGGACACTGATGGGTCATAGCATTTGCACAGAGATGTCATGCTATCACTTTTTCTTTCACCTCTTCCTTTGTCACTACTGGTGCCTATACTCCAAATGTGTAGTTTTCTCACTCAAGCCCTGGAGAATCAGCCTTTCTGTGGTGTGAAGAATCAGCCTTCTTCAGTGGTGCCTGTTACTGTTGCATGTTTCTTACTCAGTTTGCTTTATGACTTGTGACTGACATGCAGTACCAGAAACTTGAAAAATATCCTCTGTCCAAAGATTTTTGTAAGATTGCCATGAAGCTGAAAATGTGAAAAAATACATGTGTTTCATCTATGAAAAGAGACTTTTAATTTGATCCCTTTTAAGAAATTTCAGTGCCATTAAATAAAACTAAGACTGAAGTAAAACTGAAAGATTTCATTTTGAAATTATCTGTGATCAGCTCTATCCAGTAGAAGAGCTTGCACACTGACCTGTGTGTCTGCTTGTCACGGAGGTGTCTCTGCTATCCTCTGTCCCCGTAACTGAACACAAAACACCTGCAGCACTGTTTCAGATAGTCTTGGCTTTCCCTCAAGCCTTTGTTTCAGACCAGCTTCTGTCATAATGTCTTATGTTAAAATATGATATCTTAACAAAGAGTAATTTTAGGAACATTTTGTTTGTAGTTTTTTATCTTGCACTTTTAATCTTAATGCACTTTGCATTCTCCATCAGCCCTTTGTATATATCTTGTTCCAAACAAATACTTTGCAACGGGGAAGGAGTCTTTGGATAGAGCCTATTGGTACTACTCTGTCATTTAAATGGAAATAGTAATTTATTCATCGCTCGGTTCTTAACCACAAAGCTTTATCGTGAATGGAAATCTCTGGTCCACTGCTCTATCATGTGTCATGCTCTGCAGGAAGGGCCACGTGGTGGGATGCGTGTTCACACACACACTCAGAGATGCACACACGTATGCTGCTGCTCTGCAATGCTGCAGGATTTCCCCAGCTTTTTGGAAAGAAGATGCATGTGTGCACTAAGGAGAAAGGGAGTCTTGCATGAACTGCCCATGCTCCCACAGCAGACATTTCATTGCATTATAGAATTGCGCTAGAAGAACTAACACTGTTGGGGGGAGGAATTAAAACTCTCGTTGATCTACTTTTTGGTAAACCTAGGCCTGCTTACTTCAACAAATAGAGAGGAGCCTTCAATAATGTAGAGGAGCACTACATTGTTTCTGCTTTTATGTGAGTAAAAATAATGAGGCTTTGCAGGAACATTATAAGCTTCTGCTGCCTCTTTTCAATATGGAGTTCTAGTTGTTTTAAAAATCTTAAAGGAGCCTTTGCAGCTAAACAGACCTCACGTTTTCCTATTTACTTGTCTGGAGGACCTAATTTAGTGTAAGATGTCTTTTGTGTACAGAAAGGAACAAAAAAAGCAACTGATAAAGTTTGTGAATGGTTAGCTGATGATTCTACCTTGATCCATAATTTTGAAGCAGTGCCCTGTGACTGCTCTCTTCCAAATCTCAGAAAGCCTAAGGGTTTAATGGATAGACAGCAGTTCTGCTTGACTGTGTCCGGACAGACGCAGACAAGAAGGATTACCTGTGCAGTACCAATGCCCTCTAGATAGGTGATTAATGCAGTACAGGATAATTACTTCTGACATCTTTCATTCCTACTTTGAGAAAAACAGAGTGGAGGTCTGCTGTGGTTGTGTATAGATCATGATCATGAGGCTCTTGACACTGTTGCAATATTCCCTTTGCTCTGATTCAGCTCGCGTGAGAGCCAATTGGAAATTTTCTGCTGGCTCTAGAGGCAGCCAGCTGAGACCCTGCCGTAGCGAAGTCTTAGAAAGGAGTTGTGAGATAGGAACAAACCAGTCCCAGCACCCTTGATTTTAATGCATTTGGTGCTCAGTAATTGCTACAGCATAAAATCTCACTCCATGCTTCGTGCACGTGACTGATAGACACTATTTTCCAGCATTTTGCTCTGCTGTTCTGAATTGTTTCAAAGAAGGAATAGTCACCTTTTTAGCCATAGCAACTTCATGATCTGCCTCTGGCAGGCTGGCACTGTGTGTAATCATTTTGGTTAAGTCTTTAGCTGGTCTGCTGTAACATCCCTCCAGGTATATACATGGCTGCTAACTATGTTCAGACATGAAATGAAATACCTAGAATCCAAGTTGTTCTCTCCCAAGCTTTGCAGCTCACAGTGATGCACATCCTTCCTAATTTGACTTGTGATAGTGCAGCTTCGCACAGTGTAACCACGCTGGTAAAAATCCTGTCTTGGATGGGACCTGTGGTGACCAGTGAAGATGTCTGGGGAATGGAGATGAGTGTCAGGGCCTGAGTATGTCCCAGCTCCCAGGCTGAGGCTCCATCGTGGGGAGGCTGGAGGAAAGGGCTGCCCCTCTGTCCCCGCAGATCTTCCTGTCATTGGGAGTGTTCACCCCAGCCCTGTGGCATGGCTGTGGACCAGTAACCCTCCATCCAGACCCTCAGGTGTACCTGCTGCTTCCCTGACAGAGATCTGGATATGCTGTGGCAGAAAAAGAAGACTGTCCCTTCCTGGCAGGTCTAAAAAACCACCTGGATGCTTAGGAACAAAATCTTTCCATGCAGCTAGTGGATCATTTCTGGTGGTTGGAACCTGTTCCAGTGACTCTCATTTATTCATGAGGATGTAAAAAATAATGTTTCTTTTTCCTTTTTTTCTGACATTACAGAGATAGATCATGCATGTTTAATGTCATCTTTTTGCTGGTATGTATTGGGCATGGCTTTGGGCTTTTACTTCACCACAAAACTATTAACTTATATCCATACTGGGTCAAAACCTGTATTTCTCAATCAGTTCAAATACATGGTAATTTAGGACTTCTTCAGAATCAAATAGTTTCAGACTGGCTAAACTGTCCAGGATTTGTGGGGACAAGCCGTTAGTCCACACTGACTGATAAACTATGTTGAGCTGTTTCAGGCTAGGGTAATTCCTTTTAGTGTCTTGAACTCTTTCAACTTCAACAATTTTTAAACAAATCTAAATTGAGTCTTAGAATGTGAATTCTACTTTAGAACTAGGATTTTCCAGCCTTTGACCAATTTTTAATAAAGAAGCTGTTCTTTGATGAAGTTAATTAAAATATGCAAAGAGTTTGCTTTCTGCAAACTTTTTGTCCTGAAAGGGAAAATTTGGGCCTGAGAGAGTGGGAGGAATGCTTCTCCAGCTCCTTCAATTTGGAAATATCAAAACACTTCTAATCAAAAGGAATTTTTTTCTATGTCTCCAATGAGAAACATTACCTTTTTGTTCCATCCAACATTAAAAATTTTCTGCATTGACATGATGCTCCATGGAAATTCGTAGTTCAGCTGCCACATGCCCCCTCCCATCTGCCAGGACATTGTGGTGGGATGCATAGTGCACAATCACCAACTTGATTGGGATGAGGGCTCAGTTAGATTACAGTGCATAACAGGTAATGCAACACAGTCGTATAGTTGTCATGTGGAAGCAGACAGGTCATACAACTGAAATACAGTTTTCTGAAAGTCACAGAGTTTGGCCGCAGTTTGTTGTTGAACTGCTCCCAAATGGAACATTTGTCCCTGATTCAACATACAGAAATATTTTTTTGTAAGTTTTCCCAAGAGAAACTTTTGATATTCAGTTCTGTTCAATGTGTGCAAAATCCTGTAATCAGCTTGGTATTTGGAAAAATGGGAAGATATTGCGTAAAACTAGTTCTTATTAAAAAGGCAGCTCCATCTATTTAGTAAAGTGGCAACCAACTATTTTGCTTACTTCTCTTTGATACTTACAAGAAACTTTTCTTTAACCTGGCAAGTTAAACTCGTAGTTGACAGCATATTATCCTTCTAGTAATGCATCATTTATCCAGACACAATACTTATCTCAGGACCCAGGGTAATGTTCAGAAAGAGACACTGTGAACTTGTACTCTGTACTGAATTATACTAGGGTGTTAGCCTGAGATTAGGAAGATGTGTTCACTAACCTCAAGAAATCACATCCTCTGCAAAATTTAAAACTTAATAGATACTTACCAACAACTGCCATTTTGTCTGTGTAGAATAGGTACAGTTACATTACAGATGAGTGCTTTCAATCAATTGTACAGTAAAGTTGAATGTCTCTTTTTTATTACATGTTAAAATTAATCTGGTGCCTCCAGCTGAAAACAATATTCTTAAACATCCCTCCTAATTATTAATATAATATTTATGACCTAATGCCACAAAACTATGTTGTAATTTTTAAAGTATTTATCTATCTTTACAGTAATTTATCTTTGTATTTTTGTTTTTATGTAAAATAATTTCCACTGGAATATCTAAACAAAGCAACTAATATATTAAGTGAAGTTTTTAAAAATGCAGTTTACCAAAGGTAACCTTGACTTTGCTGAACTCTCTAACACATGTTTGATCTACCATCCAACTCTGAAGGGATTTGACCATCTCTCTGAATGAGGGAATAGCGCATTGACTTATGAAATTGTGCAGTTTTCCAAGATGGTTCACCAGGACTGCACATCAGGTGTGTTATGTGCCTTTGGCCCTCAACTTCAAGGTTACTCGAGGCTTTGACTTCCAGCATTCAGCTGAAGCTGTAGTTTAAAAGGCATAGCTGGTGCTTGACTTGCAATGGATTAAGTAAAATACCAAGAGAATGTAAAGAGGTAGGAATAAGCAAAGTGCGTTTGACAGAATTAATTCATGCCACGTAGGAGCTGTGCTTATGCCTTCCCTTCTTGTTCTTTGTGTTGTTCTCTTGCAACTGGCAGTTTTTTCCCAGACACAGAAACAGTGGGTCTGATATCCCGCTTTGATGGCGTTTCTCACATGGCCAGAGGATGTGTAGCTCTGTGGCCCATGGTTCATTCATCATGGTGCAGGGGGTAGTGTTTCGTGTGAACTGATTTAGGCAAGCATCTGAATCACAGGGTGTTCATCTAAAGCAAATGAATCCCTGAAGCTTAGTTTATGGCAAGTAAGAGATCAGATCAGCTGATGCCACCAGAGCCTGTAGGGAAGGATGTGCCTGAGTGACAAGATATGCCTGCAGCTCTGTGCTGGGGCCCCGCTCTCTCTGACATGGGAGCACTGTGGCACACGGGAGGTGACATGCCACCCCCTCGCTGTCTGTTCCCCAGTCTATCAGATGTGGTGCGAGGTTTCATGCCCCCACACCTGCAGTGTGCTTTTATGATGAAGAAGTTGCTCTGCTGGAACTCCAGCAGCCTGCTCACTCAGTCCTGCGGGCAAATAACAGCCAAAATGAACAAGTAATTGGGAAATAACAATAAAAAAATAACCCAGTCTGAACAAAAGTATTATGGAAATCACACGTGATGCTCATGGGTAATAAGAACTTGGAAGCAGAGGTACCTGTTAATGAAGGCTAAAAGTATTCATTAAAAAAACAAAACTCTGACAAATAGGGTTGGGATAAAGGGAGGAATTATAAAAAAAATTGTCACTGTGAAATAGTCACTTAGGTCGAGAGAGGTTCTCCTTTCCCTCTACTTTGCCCTGGTGAGACCGCATTTGGAATATTGTGTCCAGTTGTGGGCCCCTCAGTTCAAGAAGGACAGGGAATTGCTTGAAAGAGTCCAGCGCAGAGCCACAAAGATGACTGAGGGAGTGGAGCATCTTCCTTATGAGGAGCGGCTGAAGGAGCTGAATCTCTTTAGCTTGGAGAAGAGGAGACTGAGGGGTGACCTCATTCATGTTTATAAATTTGTAAAGGGCGAGTGTCAGGAGGAAGAAGCCAGGCTCTCAGTGACAGCCTGTAATGGTTTAAGGGATAAAAGTCTGAAAGGGAAGGACAGGTGGTGTTTGTAGGATGCTGGGGGGTCAGAGATCAGTACTGTTCCCCCCACTTTCCAGACACAGTTTATAAAAAACCGAGGAGGCCCGAGGTTTCGCGAGCTTTTCCTGGCTTCCTGGACTGCTTTCCTGTCACATCTTGGGACGGCTGGGCCTACCTCCACGTGCTCAGCAGCATCCACCACCATCCACTCCCCAGCACCACTGCAGTCCCTGGTGACGAGTCGCAGCACTCACAGCGACCACGAGGCACTGCTTGGACACTTCCACTAGGGACTACTGGGATTGGGTTTTGTATATAGTTAAATATCTTTTATCCCTTATTAATTCCCTTTTCCTTTTCCCTGTTGTTTTTCATTAAACTTGTTATTTTAATCCTCCCCTGGGAGGGTAGGGGACAACAGAGAGAAAATCCTGCTCCCTGGGCTTGCCCTGAGTCTTAAACAGGGATATAGCCAATGACAGGACGAGGGGAAATGGGAGCAAGCTGGAGCATAGGAGGTTCAATCTGAACATGAGGAAAATCTTGTTTACTGTGAGGGTGAGAGAGCACTGGATCAGACTGCCCAGAGAGGTTGTGGAGTCTCCTTCTCTGGAGACATTCAAAATCTGCCTGGACGCGTTCCTGTGTGACCTAGTCTAGGTGATCCTGCTCTGGCAGGGGAGTTGGACTGGATGATCTTTTGAGGTCCCTTCCAACTCCTAATATTCTGTGATTTTGTGATTTTGTGACACACAGAATGGAGGAAGTCATACAGCTCTCCCTGGCTGGAAAGCGCTTTTCTAACCTGCTAATGTTGATTTCCTTACGAACTAACCCTGAGAGAGTAGCAGAGGACTGAAAATTCTGATGCAATACCAATATTTGAAAAAGTAAATAGGACAATCAGAGTATATATGTAGCTGGCTAGAATGGCATAGGTGTTGAGTGAAGTTGCAGGAAGGTTGTTACAGCAAATAATTTAAGATGGTTTTAGATAAGAGACTTACAACATAACCTTGGTCTTTTCTGAAGAAATCTGATGTTTGAGAAAGATAACAGTGCTGCTATCGTATCATCAACATGATGATTGTGTTTCACCATCATTGCCCAAAACAGCCCTAGGGTTTGCTCTGTGCAACTATGACATTTGTAAGTGAAACATGTGGGAACTGGCAATAGCCATGTAAGCAGTTTGGTAGCATATCAGCCATTCTAAGGACTAATATATTTTAATGCAGAAAACAATAGCTCCCAGCAGACTGACCAAAGTCCTAGGGAGCTAGGTCTGGTACATTTGTATCCTGTAGTCAATAATCACAGTTAGGATGTTGCAGTCTACATGAGCTTTCAAATATTAGTGTTGCATAAGTAGTAAGGAGAAACAACAGAATATTTTGCTGAGTCCTATTTGGTGTGCAGATAAAAGAAACACCTTCCAGACTTAGCACTGTATTAAAAATAGGGTGTATAATAGACATATAAGTTGCTTGAAAATAGCTGAAAATGGAGAAACAGTATTCTAGAAGACCATTCCTGATACACTTCTCAGAGATCTGGTTTTGTCCAAACAGTGTTCAATGACTTTTTCAGTGTATGGGAAGAACCTGTGAAACCAATGCTAATGAAAGTGGGAAAAAATACAAAAAGTGAAATTTGTAAATAATTCCATGGTTACATCATGGTAGATAAAGCTGGGTGTCAATACTGGACCCGAATTCTTGGAAACCAGTAAGGATAGAATATCCTTATAAGATGTGGAACTTTACCCTGTGGATCCGTCTGAAAAACTTGTATTAGGCAGCCCATGAAGCATGTGGTCTTATGGCAGCATAAGCGGCTAAGTTTGTGACTGCCATCCTTCATTGCAGAAGCAAGAGGTAATCAAAATAGGAAAAGGGGTATTATCTCTGTCTCCAACATGAATAAGAGCATTACCAAAGTATAGACCTCATGTCCTTACTTCAAAAAGGGCACTGAGAAACTATAGTGTGTTCAGAAAAGCTTTATAAGCATGACTCAGGGTCTATAAAACATACCTGACAGCTTAACTTTTAAGAAACTTAGTCTATTTTATTTACCCAAGAGAAGATTTAGAAGGGAATAAATTCCAGCCTACAAATGCTAACATGGAAAAATACTTCAGATCATGGCAGACTCTGATTTAACAGAAAAAAATCATACTGAGTTCAACTGAAAGTGGTTGAAAGCCAGAATGAGACAAGCAGATGAAAAATGAAGTGCAGATCTTTAAAAGGGAAACTACCTCAACTTTGGAGTGATTTGGGTATGGATGTGATGCATTTTCCCACACCTGATGTTTTTAAGTCATAAATGGGTATTTATTCTAAGAGATATGCATAAAGCTCAAACAGAAACTACAGTGTTGGTGCAGAAGTTATTGGACAAGGTCTTCCTGGCTTGCAAAAGGTAAGACCATATGATCCTCCCTTTGGGGGCCTGGCTCTTTCTGTCAGCCACATGAACATGGCAGTAGTATAGCTAAAGAGGATCTATGGTTAATTGTGAAGCTGAAAGGATCTTCTAGTTAAAGTTATTCAAGAATGTTGCCTATATAGCATTTTACAAAGCTTTAAAAAACAGCTGCTTCCAGAGCAAGACCAGCTGAAACTCATCAGAAACAAGATATGACCTTAACATCAGTTATGACTACTACTTTAACCTCATGTGATCATGTTTCCAACGACTCAGCATGTGTGACAAGCCCTTTGTCCTGCTGCTCTCCTCAGACTGAACTGGGATTCATATGCTTCATCCATGAACTGTGAACTTTAACATCCTGCACTCACAGGAACCAACCCACAAACATCTCTAACATCCTTGAATTCAAGACATCTCAATATAACCCGACCGCTAATTCTGAGAAACTAAATGCACGTACAAAATGCTCTGAGCACTTTTGGAGGACAGATGAGAAAATACTCTGCAAGTATAATGTGATAGATGTATACATTAGGTACAGAGACCTTGAATGACAGAGTATAAGTTATATGCTTGTGGATTCAGAGCAATGATTTCATAGCCAAAATAATCCCTAAATTTCCTTGCTGTTTTGCTCTTCCTGTGTTATATAGACAGGTGATCTACAGCAATAATTTACCACTAAACAAACTACAAAGCTACCTTTGAATGATTCAGAGCCAAGTAATTCTGCATGCAGTTAAAACAGCTAAAAGATCGCCAAATGCCATAGCTGTCCCTAGCACTGCCTTGCAGATCTGCTTTCCTTCTGGTAGAGGTGGATTGACTTTATCCAGGTCCATCCTGCCTCACTCTGGAGAAACAGATGGGATGGTAACAGCTGCTCTGGATGGGTCAGAGATCACTCAAAAGCTACCTAGAGCAGCTGCTGAAAGAGGAATCATTTGGAGTGAAGGGGCAGGACAGGGCTGCTGGGGGCTGAGGTAGTTCAGTGCAGCTCAGCTAATCATTGTCCTACTGCCTTCTCCAGAAAGACTGATATTTTGAAGTTGCAAGCTTTCTTTAATTTTTTCACCCTTCAGGGTGTTCTGTATTGTTTTCACCCTTCAATGTGCTGTTGGTCCTAGCTGCAGTGTGACTTGTACCAGCATCTGTCCAGCAGGACCTGCCTGTACCAACCTGCCCTGCAGGACCAGCCATTTACAAGGAAAGCTTTCACAGGGAAGTCACCATCCTTCAGATGTTACCCTCCACAGTCCGAGATTTCTAAACAGAGCATTCTTCACTCCTAATCATTCACTGCAGATCATTGATAACGATGTTAAACAGGACT
>NW_010171255.1:0-2940 GCF_000695765.1 Mesitornis unicolor
TCTGCCTGTTCCTGAACCCCCTCTCCAGGTGAGGAGACATCGGGTGGACGAGGAGCAGTTGGCGCGCGGCAAAATGCAGGAGGAGGCCGCGCAGGAGAGGTCGGAGCAGGTCCTGGGCGAACGCGAGATTCCCCAGAACCAGAACCAGCAGCACAATGGGATCAACCACGTCCAGAAGGTACGGGGCACTGGGAGGGACTGGGAGGGTGCTGAGGGGTGCTGGGAGCCCTAGGGCTGCCTCAAGTGCAGGAGGGATTTTGGGCAGAGCTCCAACCTCCTCTCGCCCTGACAGACCCAGCCCGATGACCGACCCTACGCCTGCAGCCAATGTGAGAAGAGCTTCAGACTCAGCTCCACCTTGGCCGAGCACGTCCGGACCCACAGCGAGGAGAAGCCCTACAAGTGCCCCGACTGCGGGAGGACCTTCAGGAAGAGATGCAACCTTGTCTAGCACCAGCATACCAACACCAGAGAGAGACCTTATGCCTCTGAGCAATGTAAAAAGGGCTTTGCCGTCATCTCCAAAGTGGCCGAGCGCTCGCTCACCCATGGGGCAGGCAAGCGGCACTTCTGCCTGCTCTGCAGCCAGGGCTTCACCCACCTCTCCTCCCTGGCCAGGCACCAGCGGATCCACACGGGCAAGAGGCCCTTCACATGTGAGGAGGGCGGGAACACCTTCAGGTACTGCAACAGCCTGACCCAACACCGGCAAACCCACACCAGTGAGCGGCTGTACCAGTGTGGGGAGTGCGGGAAGAGCTTTGTGCAGAGCACCAGCCTGAGCAGTCACCAGCGCACCCACAGCAGCGGGCAGCCCCACAAGTGTGGGGAGTGCAGGAAGGGCTTCAAGTGCCGAAATAACCTGGTCCGGCACCAGCAAAGCCATACTGGTGAGCGGCCCTACCAGTGTGGGGACTGCGGGAAATGCTTCGGGAATAGCAACAACCTGATGAATCACCAGCGGACCCACACCAGCGAGCGCCCCTACGAGTGTGGTGAGTGCGGCAGGAGCTTCAGGCACAGAAACAACCTGAACCAGCACCGGCAGACCCACACCAGCGAGCAGCCCTTCCAGTGCAGGGAGTGCGGGAAGAGCTTCAGGCACAGCAACAATCTGATCAACCACCAGTGGACCCACAGCGATGAGCAGCCCTACAAGTGTGGGGAGTGCGGGAAGAGCTTCAAGCACAGCCACAACCTCATCAGGCACCAGAGGACCCACAGCAGTGAGCAGCCCTACAAGTGTGGGGAGTGCGGGAAGGGTTTCAAACACAGCTACAACCTCATCAGGCACCAGCAGATCCACACCGGCGAGCGGCCCTTCCAGTGCGGGGAGTGTGGAGGAGCTTTGGGCACACCTGCTATCTGATCGTTCACCAGCGGAGCCACACCGGCGAGCGGCCCTACCAGTGTGTGAAGTGTGGGAGAGCCTTTATGCAGAGCTCCAGCCTGGCCAGGCACCAGCGGACCCACAGCGACCCTACGCCTGTAATCCTTGCGAGAAGAGTTTCAGACATTGGTGCAGCCTTGCCAGGCACTGGTTGACCCACACCGACCAGAAGGGTGACGAGGAGCTGTAATGATAGGCTGGTGGATGGAGACAATGCCAGGTAGGGATCACTCACCAGTTGTAGTTACTCTTCAAGCAGAGCGGTGCTGTGGACTGTGAGGTAATGTAGAGCAGTCGGTAGCTTGTATTGCTAAGAAATGAAGAGATAATGATGGGAAAAATTAGGTTTTGACGTCCTGAGTAGGTTCTCTCGCCAGAAAACGGTTGTGGGATCCCGAGGAATGGGATGGAAATGTTCAGAGTGAGTCCTCGGGCGGCGAGGTTGAGTTTGAATTCGATCCGGACTTAAAAAGGAGTGGAGTGGAGGGGGTGGAAGCACAAACCCTTGTAGGAACGATGGAGCTGTAGGAACAGGCGGATGGGGGAGCGTGGGTCACGTGTCCTCAGACTCCAAAAGGGCGAAGGGAGTTTTTAGAGATCCCTTGGCTAAAGAGCGACAAGGGCGTGCCAGCACGGATTTTTCGAGTTTGGGACAGTGAGGCTGCCTCTGCTCATTTATTAGCAGGTGAAAAAGATGCATTCTTTCCCGTAGGCAATGATGATGATGGTTAGGGCAGATCACGCAGAGCAGTCACACAGGAAGACGTCAGGAGTTTGAATGTCTCCAGAGAAGGAGACTCCACAGCCTCTCTGTGCAGCCCAGGCCAGTGCTCACTCACAGCAGAGAAGTTTTTCCTTCTGTTTACGTTGAACCTCCTGTGTTCCAGCTTGTGACCATCTCCCCGTGCCCTGGCGCTGGGCACAACCGTCCCGTCATCCATGCAGCGATGCCATCGCTCAAGGCGATCAGATTGGTCACGCGTGACTTCCCCCACGGTGGATCCACGATGACTGCTCCCCATGCCCCTCTTTTCCTGGACGTGCTGAGGAACAAGCTGCTCCATCGGCTGTGCGGGGATGGAGGTGAGGCTGCCGGGCCCGCAGTCACCTGGCCCTTCCTTCGTGCCCTTTCTGAGGACTTCAATGGGGGAGAAAGCTTGGAGGGCAGAAGTAAGGAAGTCATCAGCTGAGATAAAGAAAGGCTCTCTAATTAAAAAGAAACCCAATGTGTCGAACAGTACCGGTGATGAACTGTAAGAACACTGGGAACAGCGACGATGCAGCAGTCAAAGTTGTCCTGGGCTGACGACGAGCGCCCTGGGCGGTATCGAACTGGGGACGCTGCGGACACGGGCGGCCGTCGTCTCCTGGCAACGCTCGGCCCCGCCGTCTGCTGGCAACGCTCGGCCCCGCCCCTCGGGGCTCGAGGGCCGCTTCCTGTGGCGCGTATCTGACGCCACTTCCCGCGCGACGGACGCGGTGCCCGCTCGTCGTGTCGGCCATGGCGGAGGCAGAGGTCGCTCCCGGTGCCGGTCCCGGAGCGGGCCCCT
>NW_010171256.1:0-9842 GCF_000695765.1 Mesitornis unicolor
TAATATTCTGTGATTCTGTGATTCTGAGGACAAGCTTGGCACAGATTGTCAATTTGGCCTTTTTGACAATTTTAGAGCTGAATTGTAAAGCCACTCTGGGCACATACAGAGAATAGAAAGGACCTCAGGCTGTAAAATTATGTGCTTCCAACCTGGTGCTTCCAGACAATGACGGGCAGAAACTTGCAGGCTAGCACAGAGATGGGCACATGGGGGCATATCCTCCAGGGCTAGGAGTGAGAAAGGGCTGCCAGTCACCCTCCAAAAAGATGGATGCTGATTTAGACCTTAAGGAACTCAAAGAGAAAGAATAATTTAAACTGTGCATGTTTGTCCAGCTCCTGGACCCACAGCAAGTCATTGCTCTTTATTCTGGGTGGACTGTGGCTTGACAGAACAAATCTTTGCCAAAAACCAGGCAAGGAGTTTGTGTTTCATCTGAGTAGGAGCAGAATGTATGCAGTGGCTTTAAAATACTAACCAAATGATGACTTAAATAATGTTTTAAAAAGTATTAAGAAAACTTAGTAAATACCATATACAGAAGCATTGCAGTGCTATATAAATAAATAGAAACTGGAACATTCAGAGCACAAGATCCTGCCCATGTTTTCTGAAGTATCCTACAGACCCCTGTGACAGGGATTACAGTCTCTGTTAATTCTGCAACATGGTTTACTTTCTGCAAAATTCCATAATGCAAGGATAACAGAAGTGTTTTGAAAATGTATAATGACTAGGTATCAGCTCTGCTTAGTCTCAAATATATATACACAAAATATATATGAAAATCAAGCATTTGTTGAAAAATGGAAGTAAAATAAGTCTACTCGGGTCAATGAAACATTGTCTTTCATACACTATCCTAATCTGATGCTTTCTATTAGAAGAGCTTTAGTTGGAATGTGCCTGGGACCTTTTGAGCAGAAGAACAGGGATCAAGACAAGATTAACTAGGATGATGAAAACCTTGAAGTACACATCAGCCTATGTTGTGTTAGCTTGTGCCTTTCTGTATCCAAAAAAGTGGATTATACATGTATGCCCTATTATTTAACAGGCATTAATGATTGTTAGCATTTACACAAACTCCATTAAGTCAGCTGCATTTCATGGCTAGTGGCTAATCTGCTACTTTTTCTATATCTTTATAGAAGTATCTTGGAAAATACTTAACAGTCTGCTGTAGATTTCTTTGCCTTTATGAGCTGGTAAGACTACAAAGAAATCTCCACGTTTTCTAAGCATGAATTAAGAGAGAACAAGGATTTTTTGTCTAATGAAAGAGTTTTACTTGTTCTTAGTCTAGCTGTCACTGTGACAGTTTGAGTTTAAAAAAAGACCTAAACACAGCTGCACTTATTCATAATGTTTAGTAAGCAAGAGGCCTTACTACAGAAATGCAGTGGAAAAAAACAAACCTGTAGTTGAACTGTGGCTTTAACAACCTCCACTTCTAAAATTCTGAAAAAAACCCACATGTGGTTCAGTTTTCAAATTGTGGTTTTAAGCTCATTATAGTTTTCCGTAAACCCAGCAAAGACAAGGATATTTCTGAAGTGGTCATGAGTTATTTTGCAGAATTTTAAGAAAATTGTAAGGATTTGGTTGCGTATGTAGTTGTAAACGGAAACTATTGTGTTAGTCTGATTCTAGTATGGGAAATCACTTAGACATATTTTTTTATTTTCTGTAATAGATTTCAGGTTGTTTAATCTGCTTTGTAAACTAAACTATTGAGAAATGGTGCATGAGAAGTATTGATTTACAGATTCATCCCCTATTTTACAACTTAAGTCTACTGTACTTCTTCTTCCCCCCTCTTATTTGGATAAAGAGCCAGAAGCAAAATCTGTTTGCAAAGCTTGACATCTGAGCAATCATGTGTCCATTGGTGTATTCAGATGGACATCACAATTATCTAAGGAGAACAGATACTCTGTGCTGTAACTGACACCCACAGAAAATGTACAGGCACACTATGTACAGCGATTTGCCCTATAGTGCTTAACATGTTAGGAGTGCTCACCAGTCCTCATATTCTATCTGGTGCTTCATAGCAGATAATCTCTGCTTTCCTTAAGATACAAATGGCTGTTTAAATTAAATCAGTAACATACCCCACCTTACAGCAAACACCATTGATGCTTCTCCCAGCTTTTCTTTGCCAAGCCCTAAAAGGACAACGTGCTGACCATTAAATGGGACATTTTAATATTCAGCAAGAAATTGTTTAGCATCAACTCAGCTCAATGTTTCTGAGGATCCTGGAGGTTCTTCTGGGTACTGCTGCAGTATCTCTGGGAGCTTTGGAAGATCTTGCTGTGGGCCACGCTCAGGTGTGTGATTCTTCACCCAGCATGATCATTTGCACTGTTGCTTTTTTCAGGATATCAATCAGAAAAGCCATTTCTTCTCACAAGTACGGGCTTTCCTGTTGAAACAAACGTACATAATTTCAAAGTTACCTGGCAGCTACTGAAATCAGTCTGAAAAATGTCATGTCAACTAAAATGCAGTGTAGTGACAGATGTGGAACTAAAAATACTGGTTTGACAGTTTTTTGAAGAGTCAGGCCTTATTAAGAGACGTATCGCAGGCTCAGTCCCTTGAGGTCTGGGCACAGACGTGGATTAGTGAGAAAGAAAAGCAATATGTGAGCTATATCAAGGGCTGAAGCAATGCGAGCTGGACCATCTCACCGCTCCCTGCAGCACAACCCTGCTGGGGGCTGGAGCACATGGGTTTAGAGCAGCTCCGTTGGCCCAGCCATGCTGCAGCAAGGTGTGGTCTTGTTTTATCTCCTATGCCAAAGATTTGGGTCCCCATCCCTTGAAGATTCCCTTGTGGAGGGAGAAACTGCTCCTGTCCACTTAAAAAGTCACAGGAGATATAGCATGAAGGCAGAGAGCTCTACTCTCCATAACTCATACTCATGCCATACTAAGGTGTATTCCACCACATGCAATACTAAACCATGGGCACTCTGCCTCTGGCAGACTCCTGAGCCCTGGTTATTACATTATTCCATTACAAATGGTTACCCAAGGAGCTCATCTTGTGTTTCTGCCACTGAAGATACCCTCTTTCATTAATCATCCCTCCCAAGCACTATATGACACTTCTTGCAGTTTTACCCCTCCACTCCCGTACCTTCCCTGTCACAACGAATGTGACAAGATTGCTGTGAGCTGGACATCAGCTTTTTTCCACTGAAAAAAAAAAGACTCTTTTAATTTCAGTTTTTTGCTATTCTGCTTTAAATTGAGGTCTAGCCCTTTCCCTCTACCCAAACCATTTAATCATGCAACATATGTTACTTTTGTTTCTTTTTTCCCTAGTATAGTTCCTAACACACACAGAGAAAAGTGCTGGAGCTTGAATTCCCTGGTAGCACATTCTCAAATTTTCAGTGTCTCTCCAGAAAGGTATGATTAAAAATAGACAAAGGAATTGCTTTGCAGATCTCAGCATCTTCTGGCTATTTTATTCCATTAATTGCTGAAGTTGACCACTAAAGCCAGGTTTACCACCTAATGGGCCATTTCAGTGTTTAAAAGAGGACACTTAGAAAAATGCAGTGGCTAGCTTTACCGAGCCATTGTGTCAAACCTATATAAAGTCACCCTAGCAATAAATTTGATGAGAATTAATTAAATAGCTTTCCACTGATGTAAAAGGCTTATATTTCCAGACAAAGCAAAGGACTTTGTAATACCATACTACTGGCAAGCATCTGCTTTTATCTGTCATTTTCCTTCTCCGGACTCTGATTTTATTATCATACTGCTGTAATGAAAAGCACAAATCATCTGGACAGCAATGGCAAGAAGCCATATCTCAACACTCTGATGTCACCAAATGACTGTATTTCAAGGGTTTGTCATCATATAACTTTTCTGAAAAATACCGACTAGTTTGAGGACTCGCATGCAAATAAATAGGAGCTGGCTACACAGATCTCCTCTGAGTCGTGTCAGACAGATATTTCAGCCCTGCCTTTGCCTGTGCCCTTCACTCCTAGCTGGCTGCAGCAGCTCCCTGTTCCCTATGGAGCCTTCTGTGCTCCTCCATGGGGGCCAGGGGCCAAGGCTTAGGGTTTCCCCGAGGGGAAAGCCAAACATTACAGCACAGAAGGGAAAGTTCTGTTTTTCCCATAGTTTCACACACTGCGAACAAGTGTTTCATCACTATTGCTCCATTCGTAATCCAATTACTTCATGCGTTGATCCCTTCCATCCAACAGCAGGGAACACTGCTTTCTGAATTGCACACATGTATTGTGGCTTGTATGCAGAATTCCCACAGTAGAAATAGTACTGTTATAGTGTAGCTTTTTTTCAGGCTCAATTCCCCATTCTTTAAATTAAGAAGGCACTGGGCTGGAGCACTAACTTAGCATTGTTTCAGCTTTCTGTCGATATTCAAATTGCCTCCCAGCAAACTAAGCCCACTCATGTGCTAAGAAACAGCTGTGAGCAAATCTTATTTGGGTCTCTGTGTAAAAAGCCATGGGATGGAGATCAAATCCAGAGAAACTGTGTGACCTTGCTTTAAAAGGCAGCTAAACTTTAATGTTGTCAGATGAAACATTCCAGAAGGAGCTAGTGATTGAGATGTGTAATGTGGTACCTGGGAAACTGACCCCAATTTCTGGTTACTGACCCTCATCTTACCTGCTACTGCTGTAGAAAGCTCAAGTAGCTGTACAAAAGCAAGTGTGACCACACTCAGACTCTGCCAAAGGTAATGATACACTTCTACCAACAAGAATAACTGGGTGCGGAAAAATTGATGGGTTTTGTTTCAGAAAATTTTACAAGTAATTGCTTCATCAAAAAAAATCAAACTAAAACTATACAAAAACCCAAGGTGGTTATTCACTGCAAATCCTTCTTAATTACACTATTATGAAAATGATATTTTGGGCTGAGATTTTTCCTCTTGTAAATTATTATTGGTGCATGTAAGAAAGGGCATCGCTGCTTGTATTCCTGTGCTTCTTCAACAGCAAGGAGGAGTCAGAGGAGCACCAAGAAATTCTCACCCACAAAAAGAATGTAGGATAAGAAAAGGTTATGAGAAAGGGCAATATAGAAAACTCTATTTTCTAACCAGAAGCTGTATTAATTACCTTTGCTGTACCCTTATTCAGGTGGCTTTCCCAAGGCTCTGTGTGTCCACAAGGTAGGTAAAACTCTGCCAACAACAGCTGCTTTCCTTCAAAAACGCATCCTGGTGTATCGCTGCAGAAACATATTGCTCTTCCCATTTATAAGGCAAAACCTCTCATACGTAGGTTTTTATGGCATGATATGAATTCTAAGCAGTGGTTTTTTTGTGAAAAAGTGACAGTGATATTTGGATACTTAATGGTTGTAACAACAATTATAATTTGAAATCCATATATCTCAAAACACCAGTAGGATCCCTAATGTGCAGATGGGTTAAGAGAAATACTTCTGTGGCCAATGCAGCATCACAAGCTAGAGGTTTATTTTGGACTGAAATGTGGAACAAAAGCAACTAGATCTAATAATCAATAAAGCCTCAAAATCTGCAGCTCCACCTTGAAACATAAGAAATTTTGAGGCACAAGTGTCTGCACTACGGCCAGTCTGTAGGAGCCTACTAGGTGGTGGTTTGGGCATGCCTTGAAAGACCTGGCTATTGGTGTGGCTAATCAGTTGAGTCTTTAGCTCAGTGTAGTCTTTTCTGGACTATGAACTGGATTTCTTACCGTCTCATTCCATAGACTCCTCCCACAGATTCTCTTCATGTAGAAAAACTAGGCAAGGTTCAGCACATACCATGGAGGTGCTACTCTGTCCTTTTTTGGGCATCCATGGCCAGTGATGGGCCAATGACATTTCATTCTATCTTCTGCTTCAATGGATTTAATCTCATACCTCAAGGAAAAGTACCTTGCACTATAAAGATTTTTTAGGTGCTTATAGTTTGATCCTTCTTTTTTTTCTGGAAGAAATATGGGGTTTTTTGAGTAAAAAAAAGATGGTAAAGGAACCTCACTTCAGAGATGTATATTTATCCTAGGGGGAGATATGCTTTCTTCTAGCTCAGAGTGATTAACATGACTGTGCACATTTCCTAAAGATAATTATCACTTGCTTATAAAACTATTGCTTTGTATTTTTATTCATGTTACTTTAATGCATGTGTATATTTATATATATATATCTCACATGTTCTATATCTACACACACCTGCACATAGAGCTTGCACTGCACTGAACATGTAAATGTATCAACAGTCTTCTCAAATTTGCTTACCCACGTCACTCTTTAGGGTACAACAAATAGAATCACAGAATCACGGAATATTAGGAGTCGGAAGGGACCTCGAAAGATCATCCGGTCCAACCTCCTTGCCAGAGCAGGATCACCTAGACTAGAAATAGTAACAGTATTGTTTATACAGCAGTACTACACGCTTGAGTCTAACCAATATAAACATCTTACCTGATGAACACTGTTACATGAGGTGGCTGCTACCCCATGCTCTCAGCAGTGTTCCTGCCAAATTCCAGAGCTGTTCCAGGGTAGGTGCACTCCAGGGAGAGGCTAAAATATTATACCAAATGTAGATTGGTAATGTTTGAAATTCCACTGAATAATGATATTTAAATCATTATTTTGAAAAAAAGAACTTTAAGAAAATACAATTAAATCTGATACTATTTTGAGCAGAGCAAATGACATGTACATTTTTTCTTTTTGGTTCTTGACTAAGTACAAGGAGTATTGAATTTCTGAGTTCCTGAATGTTGTAAAGCTATTCTAGCAGCTATTTGTGTGCAAAAATTCTTGCCTTTAGAAGACACAAGGACAAGTACCCAAAGCCAGATTCTACCCCAGTAGGGTAAATGGTGACTTTTCCATTGACTTTCTTGGAAGGAGAATTAAGATTTTGAGTTGCACTATCTTGTCTGTGAATGACTAAATTAACAATTTGTTTTAGCACGTCTTTCAAAGCTTATTGAGGACAATTAAAACCTTTTTTCATAAAAACAAATCTGTCATCACAATATTTAAAAAGTCCGTGTATCTATCAACATCATGAATACCACTAGTGTCTTATAAAGACATCCTGAGGCAGCTTTAGAAAGCAGAAAATGCAAGTGCAAGGAGAACGGTGGGCAAACTCACAGGTATGTCTCTGAAGCATGCATATCTCCTCAACTTTGAGTGAAAAGGACTGGTCAGAAGCAAAAACAGATGGAAGCGCAGCACTGATCCACAATACAAGTCTTCAGGCTCAGAGATTTCAAAAAGTCATCTCTGTATCATCTGTGCCCTAATGCAGTTACCCTCTGGATGAGTAGGTATTATTGAGTCTACCTGAAGTCAAGAAGAATTAGATTACAGGGCATAAGTTCAAACCTATAAAAAACAAGAAAAATGTAACTTCTGTGATAAAAAAACCCAGAAGACTTAAAAGTATATGCTGTTTCCTGTGCATTCTCCTGATGCCACAGAATCTGAACATCTTCCATTGATGCATCAAGTGATGCAGCTAATATTTGTTATATGTGTTTTGCTTTCTCTCCTGTTGCCACTCAAAGGCTCAGTGTGTGTCTGTGGAATGTCATGGCCTGTCTTAGTAGGGACTCTACCTAACAGGGCATTTAGCCTCCTTATTGCTCTATGTCAATTTTAAAGTGAATTGAAGAAACACCCTAACAGAAATTCTTCATGACTATATTTTTAGACTTGTTCCTAGAAAAGCTGTCTTTATCCTTAAACTAGAAAATGAAGATTTACCACCCCATTAAGTTTTTAGGATAGTCCTTCAGAGACACTTTCAAACAGTACAAATACTGTGGATATATTGATTTTTGGCTTTGATGAGACTGCTAGTCTCCCCAGGAAAGCTCCTGTTACACTTAATTTATTTCAAACAGTATTTTAGTGTCCTGAATTTCTGATGCTTGATGAAAAAAGTACAAAAAAAATACAAAAGGCACAAAAAAGTAAAAAAAAATTACAACAGCAACAAAAAGTAGAAGGTCTGTTTTTAATCTCCTTAAGGCAGAAAAGCACTGTCCTTTAGTGAAAGCAGATGGGAAAGCCTGGGATTTCAGGCAGTTACACACAGGTGGTGATCCAGGAATGGAGCATTTGATGATGTTAAACTCCTTCAGCCCCTTAGAATGGATGAGTCCTCTTTAAGGATAGACTCAAAATACTTTTCAAATTGATGGATTATAACCCTTGTCAGTCATTTAAAAAGAATAGGGACTTAAAGAAAACATATCCTGAAGGCAATACCTCTTGGCCCATGACTAAATTTCCATTCTCAATGTACCTGTGATGACCCAACATTGTAATTGGGCACACTCACATAGAGTGACCTAAACAGCCCATACCTTGCCTCCATTGTACCCATTGAAATCTCTTTGGGACATGAAGAGTTTATCAGTCCCAGAAGCAGCAAAGAACTTGTGTTAAAACTGCATGATTATTATTTAGAAGATGCTGAAATCATAGTTCACAAGTGTAAGTCAATCTATTAAAGATCACTGCTGGCTTTGCAAGGTCAGTTTTATGAAAGAAGGATCACTGATCTCCATACAAGAGGGATTTTTAAGCCCCTTCTTCCCCAGATAGTTGCCAAAGTCTATCAGCAGAAGAGTGAGGATGAGCTGGGATGAAATGAAGCATCTTTTTAGATTTAAGGCCATTTTAAGTTTGCTGGTTCTTCTTAATTTTAAATAAATTGAAATAAGCCATTTTAATAAAATGGAATAATTTCATTCAGGAATAGCCAAAAAAGAGCATTCTGAGAATAATCACATGGAGTTTTTACCACCAACAGTTCTAAAAGTCAAGATGAAATTGTGAAACAACTGTGGGTTGCTAACAAATCTGTATCTGGCAATACTGGGTGTGATCAGCTATGCTGTAAATAACTAAACTGAGGTCTGGATGCTATTTCATTTCCTCTTTGCAACTGTGGCCAGCAGCTGTTTATCATATAGCTGGAAGGCACAGGTAGGCTACATTCTTCATTCTTCATGTTCTTTCATGGATTTCCATGTTTCTTTCATGGACTTGCACTCAGCTACAAAATTTATTTTGCAGTTATGCAGTGCCAGTTGTGATGACAAAGCTGGCTTCAGAAGTATCTGCCCTGGAGCCTCTGGTGACTATTTTAAGCATTTCAGTGATCTGGTTTACAGCATGGCCTCAGAAACAGCCATAATGTCACAACTCAGAGGTAGTAAACTTCAGCATAGCATTGCAACACTTGTTCATGGCTGTTATGAAGAGAGGAGGAGATTCTTAAACCAGCTTTCCCACTGGAGCCAGCACACAGGCTTGACTTGATTCCCTGCAGAAATGCAGTCCATTAGGCACTGCACGGTGGAAACTCCTGGACTTTTTATTGATTGGAGGCAATCCAGAAGCCAAATCAGTGTGAAACATGGCGCACAGCTACAGTAAACTATAATATGAAGGGGCGTGCTTCCCTGCTTCTCACAGTTTTGCCATGACCCAAATATAATGGGCTAATTGGTGTGAATTGAATTTAGGACTGTTTCATGTTAGTGATTAGTCCACATTTGCATTGTTAATCCCTTGCAGAAGTGCCTAATGAATCCTGAAGATTATTTTCACTAAGGTCTCTGTCACACTTGAGTCTTTTGCAGGGAATTGCTGTGTTTTCCCATACAGCTCCAATATTTCTGGAGTATATTTTTGTCTGTAGAGATAAATAAATATGTTATCCTACCCTGCCCTTCATGAAAGTAAACGTGTACCAAAAGATCTCTCTGTCACGCAGCCAATGCTTTCTTGGTACCTACGTCAAAGAAGAGAATC
>NW_010171256.1:9904-20382 GCF_000695765.1 Mesitornis unicolor
TTAATAATTAAAATAATTCAAATATAATAATAGTAATAGTAATAGTAGTAGTAATAGTAGTAGTAGTAATAATAGTAGTAGTAGTAGTAATAATAATAATAATAAATAATAATAAATTGTCATAAGAATAAGAACAACTATAATAAAGCAAACAAAGTTATACTCAGCTCACAAACAGCAGTTGCTGGCTGTGCACCTCAAGAACCAAATGAGACCTTGTGGAGCCAGCTGCCATCAAAAAAGAGAATTGTCCCCAGCAAACTCCACAATTAATAGTGAGTGTGATATTTATGACACAGCATACATCTGTTGGTCAGCTTTGATCACATCCAGACCATCTGTCCTGGGTCATCTGTCTCAAAAATCCTGTGCTTTCGCTCCCTGCCCCACATCCTCTTGTGCAGACAAAAAGATGGGAAAAAAACCAAACCAAAACCAAAAAACAAACAAACAAGAAAACCCCTATGAACACAGGTGCAGGCAGAGACTGAAAAACAGCCTTGGAGTTAGTGTAAACATTGCTTCCAAGAACCAAAACATGGTGCTCTATCAACATACCTTTTAGCATGAATCCAAAACAAAGTCTCACTACCTACTATGAGGAAAATAACTCTATCCCAGCTAAAGCTGGGATAATATAATAATATCAATTTGTTTTCACTGAATTGTACACTGCAAGGCCCTCAGAAATGTAGTTCTGCTGAACAGAAAATGGAATTCTATGATTCAATCCCAGCAAAAACATGACATCAGGCTAGAATGATAGTGAGAAGAACTGACTTCTTGAAACCTGAAGATTTTATCTTGAAATTGGTGACAACTAAGTAAACACAACGTACTTGCATTTCTCCATATGTAGGATTGGATCTCTGGCAGCCATGGATCATCTTAACAGGCGGAAGTTCAAAGGAGGACAAACATACCATCTGCATTCAGAGAATGTGGATGCACTAAGCCTACACACTATGGTGAGCACTTTCTGGCATGAGCAGTCCTTGGGCTTCCATGGGCTATAAACTCTCACCTGCCTAGAAACAGTGATTGTGAGCAGCTCGGAACTGCAGAAGATCTCTTTGATATCTGTTTTGTATAAAGGCATTCATACAACCATGACACATGTCAAGATAAAACTGTTAGATTATATCATATATCACTATGTTGCTAAAAGGAAAAAATTTATGGATAACATACATAGTAAAATATACGCAGCTCCTTCCAAGGAAGTGAACACAAGGTTATCACGTACATCTGCTGACAGTAACAGATGGCAGCACTAATTGTTCAGAAAGTTCATGTTGGTTTAATTTTCTCAAGGGCAATGCATGGACAGGGACATGATATGTTTCATATTATCAGTTTGGGCACCACTTAGAGAAGTGCTGCTGCTTCACACTTCTGGTGGGCTGACCCTGAGGCTTCTGCTGTGGGCAAAGAGGGCTAAGCTGAGCTCCTTCTTCTCCTCTTTCTGCTCTTGCTTGGCTCTTGCTATCCCCACAGCACCAAAGGTCTGACACCTCCAAAAGGCAGCTCAGCAGAAAACTATTCCTCTATTTCATTTTTGCACCAGGTTATTTTGCTACCAGTCAACTGAGCTGAATTGGCCTCCTGAAGGGGTGAGCATGGATCCTGATGGTAGAGAAAAAGGGGTGGGGGGGCTGCACCCCTGTGGAGGGACAAGGAGGAAAAGGGGAAAAAACAGGGAGGAACAGGCCTGCACCACTCAGAGCAGCACACTGTAAGTGCAACAAACAGATTTTTTTAATAGCAGAATATGAATGGAGCAAAATGTGACCAAGCTTTAGTAATGATACTTCATATTTCCACATATGGTGGAGAGTAGCTACAATGGCTGAGATGCAGAGGGGGGTTGTCAAGGAAACAGACATGTTTTGCTTCAGATGTGCACTGAAGCACATACTCCAGACATCCATATAGCCTCATTACCACTGCATCTGAATACCTTGCAGTCATTAATAATGAATCTTACCCTCATAACACTCCTGTAGTATAGTGGTGCTTTATCCTGTTTTTAAAAGGAGCGAAAGCAAATAGCCACCTGCCCAGTCATACCAGCACTCTGCTGTCAGACCCCTGAAATCTAAACAAGAATGCAGCAGCTGTACCCATCATCCAGCCAGTGTTGTGACTTTGATAGGGGTCAACAACAAACAACTAATGAAGAGTGTATAGATAACAAAACTCCAGCTCCTGATACTGGCCACCAGGGAAAGGTGCCAGGGAATGATCATTCACATTGCCAGGGAATGATGCCAGGTTCATTTCCAACGGTAGGTGACACTTTCTTACCCAAAAGTAGCAGGGAAACATCAATGTGGTTTGGGGCTCTCTGCATTAGAATCAAGTAAAAGTACAGGAAAAATCTCTTATCATAAGCATAGTTGTAGTTTTATTAAAAATTCAATGCAAAGATAGAGATAAGGAAATGAGCAGCCATTACCCATAAAAATCCAACTTTTTTATCATACTCCATTCACTTCTGCCTTCAAACCAGCACAGCTCCCTGAAAGCTTGGAAGAGAAGAAAAGGTAGGAGGTCTTCTCTGCTTAGGGAAGATGAAGATGAATGACCCAGTCATAGGTAAATAGACTGATATTCTTACCTAATGCTCAGACTGTATTTTCCTTGCCCTTTGTTATAATTTTCTTTTCTAGTCTATCACATGCACAGCAAACTTTGTTCTTATTAGAACAAGGTAACAATTAGAACAATCATTATTTCTCCTTATTCTAATAGTAGAAATTGCTATGCTGAGACATACATTTTTTTGGTTCCTAGTGAGAAGAAACAGTATGAGGCTCTCAGGGTAAGCTGTGGATGACAGGTAGTGCATTGAAAACACAGGCCATGGTGATAGGCTTTCAGTCTCTTTTAAGAAATCTGGAGATAAGTAGCAAGAGTGCCAGAAAAAGCTAAATAATGGTCCAAGGTTAATAGAGCAGGCTATAGTGATTCAAGACGTACGGTGGGTTCAGAGTCACTGTCACAAGCTCTGTGTGTCAGAGACTGTCCTGAAAACCTGTTTCAAAAGCATGGCAACATCATGTCTCCAAAATGGGGGAGCTCTCTAAGCTGTGGCTCAATCACACAACGCAAGCTATAGACAGGAGGAATGGCATGGCATGGCATAGCATGTTCTGCCAGTCTTTGGTTAGTGTATCAAAGGAACTGTTTCCTTTTAGACTGTCTGGTCTGGACAAATATGTAACTGAGCATTAATTAACTTAGATGGCTGAAGATGACACTTTTGTCATTATTAATACAGACCTGACTTCAGTAGTCCTTAAAAAGGGACAATACCTGTGTACTAAAACAATCTTTGAAGATGTCTACTGTCTACTTTTGTGTAAGGAACTTCTTCATCTACCCATGAGAAATACTTTTTCTCAGATTTTTCTCAAATATAAAATATGAACAATCTGAAAAAGACAAATATAAATGTTAAGAATACAGAATCTCATCTAATATGACTTTAGAAACACTCTTAAATACTTCTGCCATGAAAGTCTAAGCCCCCAAACATTTTCAAGGCCCGTGATGTAGAAATTCCCAGATTTCTTCACACACACACACTTCTTTCTAATAAAGCAGACCAACACATCCCATTGTATCAAATGAGGTTAAGGGTTTAGCTGGAATCCACAGAAACTGAGGGAACAAAGTGACTGTGACCTCTTCTCTGTTTTCATTCTTATACCCTCCGTGTCAGCAGTATTTTCTTATGTCAAATTAACTCAGTCTTTGAAGACTTCAGTGTTGACCTGAGGGCACTCAAGGCAAGCCAGTAAAGATGTTCACATTCAGAACTCAAGCCCAAAAGGTACCTGAAACATAACATTTATTTTTACAATTATTTGATCATTCAGAAATATGAGAGGAGAAATATAGCAAAATCTGTATTGCTCAAAACATTGTACAAGGCAAACTGCAGACTGCATATTCCTTTCCTTTTGAAAAGCAGTATGTATGGGCTTTTAACATTCAAGTACCACTCATCCAATTCATTATAGAAATATCTGACAAGTGGTTAGAGTGAGTATCAGCTGATTCATATTGTGATACTCTTATGGAAACAGAAAAGACAAAAATTCGTAAGAACAAGGACTACAAAGAAAAATCTACCATGAACTGATTGCAAATCAGAAGCTAATGTAACTTACAACAAAGAAATTTGGGGCAAAGACTTGTCACAAACACAGCTGTTTAATGTATGGCACCAAAATCAAAAGATATTCTTTTCTTTGTGCCCAAAGAGCTCACTCATCCCTCACTCCCTGGTCTCTGAAGGTAACTTTAAAAGAAAAATGAATTAACTATGAAGGCCAAAGATGCCAACAGTAGATGAAGAGATTGTTGTAACTACCTCAACTACACCTACAGTAATTTCTCCATCATTTACCTGCAGCATTACCTATATTCATCTGATGAGCCCATCTGTCTCCAAGCCAGCAACACCTCCAATCTAGTGAACAGCCATTTGTCACAACCTTCCCCAGGGTTAGAGACTTGTCTTTTTACTGCCCTTATCAGCTAAATATTATTGCCACTTTTACGACTGCTAAGCCAAGGCAGTGATAAATAAGACCTTCCCCTGCTCGGAGCTTTTCACTGGAACAAAAAAAAAAATCCTCTCTAGTCGTCAAACCTGCTCCTGGCAGCTCTGATGGGCATAGAAACACCTCTGGGACAACGTGAATGCAATCAGCACTTAACAGCTCTGAAATTTGAAAACTTTCCTAGCTCTGTCTCCTAACAGACCACTGCAGCCCCTCCATCTGCAGCTTTCTTTGGGCAAAGGGGAACTGCGCTGGGCAGCCACGCACTGCAGGCAGTGTCTAGCTTGGTTTTCCCCTCTATCTGGGTGGCTGCAAGGACATGCAACCTGGGGAAATGTTTCTGTGCATGGCCTGGGGCCGCTGCAGGAAGGGAAACATTGGTGTCATGTGCATGATCTTCTGCTATTGAATGGGGATATTTCAGGGTGGGGTTGTCACTTTTTGCAGGGTCCCATTCAGGTATAGCTACTTGCTCTCCTGGTGTTTCAGTGGAAGTGGATGCTACTGCCCAGCTCCTACGACACTGTCATTAATAGGGCTAAGGCACTACTTTGGTGATGGATCTGGGTATTTTAGTTTTGAAGTTCGGATTGACAGCTTGGATATGGGATTGAGTAGTTGTCACTTGAGCAATGATCCAGACCTCAGTGATGTAGCTTGTCAGTTTGTAACAGTAGTGCTACAGAAGTAAGGATTTTCAATTCACCAAAAACACTGTAATTCAAATACCAAGTGGTTATTTCTTAAAGCAAAGCAGATCCATGTGGATCTTTTAGATAGCTGGAAAGAAAATTATTCTTGCAGAAGAGATTTTATAAGCTTAACTCCATAAATTTAGACGCATGTTACTAGGAGATCTCAACACTTCTCCATCAGAGTGAAGTCCAGTGAAGTTCCATCCCCTGGTTTCCTGGGAAGAACTATGGTATGTAGCACATGCTACAGCTGTGGAGAACTGCAGCACATACAGAATGAATGGTCTTCATTGGTTATGCCAGAACCAGTTTTTATTTATCAATTGAGGACTATACGCACAAGATTACCCCCAGCCCTAATACAGGCCTCAGACTGGATACTTGCATAGTTTAGCATGCCACAGTGCTTGTTGAGCACAAGGCGTTAGCATCTCTTTGTAAAACACCTTACCAAACAGTAAAAAAGAGAGATTCAAAGGCACAGTCAGGAGATTGGCCAAGTTTTTCCTTGAATATGTTTTCTTAGGCACCTGAAACAAGACCACAGGTAAACAAGTACATCACTACATAAGTGCCTGGATAAAGTTAGGATGATGAATGCCCACTCATTACCTGTCCACCCTGTTTAGCCTCAGAGGGTGAATCTATACTGCTAAATAAAAGAGAGCTCAAGGCCAAATGGTGTGGATAGATGTATCGTTTCAGAGCTTCATCTGAGCTTCCTCTAGCTGAACTGACTGTATTCACACTAGACACACAATGACAGAGCTGTGGTAGCTGACTTGGATGTTGTGCAGGGTGCTGTGGCCCTAAAACAGCTACCAGCTGAAGGCTGAGCCCACTAGAGTGACATTTTTACAGTACAAAAATTAAGAGTATATGTTACCGTTCCAGCCTAAGTGTCTGTTGTCAAGTGGCATGTCCTGTGCCCCAGTGACCTGTGAAAACTCAACCCACCTCAGAAATATCTCCATGCTACAGTGTCCAGCTTCTAGGCATTTTGCTCAGATATTCAAACCAGGTTGGGCCCCTGAAACAAATTTCCCTTAAGTTGCAGTAGATACAGCACTGAATATGGGCAACCTTCCAAGCAAAGCATTACTTACCCTTAGGAGTACAGCAATTAGCAACAAAAATGCTACAACAGCAAAACACCCTTAATACAGCCCAGCCATACCTAAAGCTTAGCGTTTCCTGGGGACTGGTCAGGTCCCACAGACTCCAGCTCCTGTGAGGGCCAGGCTGCAGTGGGACCCTGTCACACCAGCTCCTGAGCTTCAGCAAGGGGTCCCTCTCACAGAGCCAGCCTGGCCTGTCTACTCTGTGTTTACAAGTGCTCCCTGATCCATTTCTGGTCAAAAAATGCTGTGCCCAGCTTTGTTAGAAACAAAACTACATAGAGTTTGATTCCTGTGCTGTGATTTAAATACTGCCTCCAAAGCTGCCCAGATTCATTAGTCCTTGTGTCTGCAGGCAAAGTTATAGAGTGCTTTAACACTTAAGGTGCCTTTTAGTGAATTACAGTGTCAAGCCAATAGATCAAGGATCACAGACAGTCATTAAACATCGTATGCCGCCCACATTTGCCTTATATAAATAAAATGCTAGAATTTACAATTCAAGTCCCCCAGGTTCTGTCAGCCACATCTATTGTGCATGAGTATTCCTGTTACTTCTAGGACTTACACTTTTATACTTACACATACCAATAGCTTTTATACAAATAAACTCCTTGCAGAATATCTGCATTTAATATTTTCTTCACCACATAAAGTTCACTTAAAGAGACTTTACTAAGGGCATATTTCATGTGAAGTAACTCCAAACATAGTTAGCAGGTTATCAAGGATTGTTCCATTTATTTTGCCCACTGGAATTCTTACTGTTTAAAAATCCAACTCAGATTCTGATAATGCTGCCAGATTTAACCAGATGAGCTGTGTGGAGCAGAGCAGGTTGGTAGAAAGACAATTTTAATCCAGTTGTGCACTTTCATGGCCCTCAGAGCAACTAGAAATAAAATGGCTTCTGGTATAACTTCAAAAATCCATAAACTGTTCTACATGATGTAGTTGCCATAATCCCAGGGATCATATCCAAGTAAGTGAGATTGGGAGAAAAAGCATCTTTATTATAGCCTTCACTTTATATAGAAGGTATTTATGACTAATTTGTGTGGTAAGCTAAAACATCTATTTCCCCAACCATGTACTGCAAATCTTAAGCTGTATTTCTTATTAGTCAGAATTATTAACTTTAATATTAGGACATTTGGAGTATTAATCTTATAGTGATAATTAAACCAGATTAAGTATTTAGGGATTTGGATTACCTTGAAGTTTAAGATCATCAGTTCTGAAACAGATTTTATCAGCAGCACACTAATAATATTGTAGGTAATTATTAATATCTTAAATGCAGAATAGGAAACACACTGCTTTGTGTTTTAGCCTCTGGAAATGAAGTGCCAGGAAGACAGGATGAAAGCAGATCTTTTCTATATAGTTGACTTTAGGAGAAATTGAAGAGGTAAGAAAAGAGAGGTATTCCCTCTTCACCCAGGATATAAGTGAATTCTCCTAGTGCACATACACACGGATCTGAAAGAAGTTGTCAAAGACACCAATGTTTCAGCAGCTTTAAATAGAGCAAGGGATGGCACCAAGATGTGTGAAGCGCTGCAATAGCATAGTTACAGAAACAAGACCTCTCAGAACTATGGGAATCTGTTAGTGAATTTATATACTTCCAGAAGTGGGAACTGAGAAAATAAAACTTACACTGAGACCAGGGACTATAAGTGAATGATGCACTGAGGTCAACTCTGAATCTTACTGCAAGCTATGGAATAGAAACAACTGTGTGCTTTGTCATAGTAGCAAACACAATGTGGGCTCTGGATTGACCATTATGGCTTACTTTATGAAATGTCATTTCCATAAAAAGTTACTCTTCTTAGGAGCAGAGTTGTATGATGTTGATGCACAATCTAAAATTTTGCACTTGATTTTTACTCATTTCACCTTCGGCTCTGGCTTGCTTACTCTGGCTATGAAATGGCTCTTCAAGGCTCACAGCAGGCTGGCAGAGTCAAGCTTGTCAAAATCTTCTCAAAGCCTGCAGCATGAAGCACAGCGACACTGTACAAAAGGAAAGCAGGCTGTTTGGTGCCTTAGCTTGAGATACACAAATTACAGGGAGAAAAGTTGGGCAAAGAATTTTTTTTTCTCAGTATTTTGAGAGTTTTTGCCTCCTTTTGTAACCAAATAAAGGAACACCTGAGGACAGTCAAATGACAGAATATCAAAACCCAGTCTTGACCAGAGGAGGGGGTTTGCATGCTTTAACTGCCTTGTACTCTTCACAATTGCTGCTTTTATGACTCCTACCACTCCTGAAAGGATGCCACTACCCTGGTCTCCCAAGGTTGTAGGCAGGTCCAAATGGGACAAAACATCTTTGGTTATGCACATGTCTAACCCTCTCAGAGGTTTGTCGTGCTTAATGTATGTGGTGCTTCACAGACAAGTATGAGAGGGAAGCCTACGGCCAACAAAACAATGATTCAAACCACAGTCACACACTGAAACATGAGAGAGCAGAAGTAAAGGTGCACAACAGGGGTGGAAATGTGGGAACAGTGGATTTTCAGTCTCCCGGTCGACCATGAAAGGAGGGTGAAAATCAGAATTGCCAAAATCAGTGGGAAAAAAACATTCATGGCTGATCCAAAACAAATATTTGCAGGTTCCCAGGCAAGACACCTGTCACAGCGCCCCTCCAGCAACGCCAAAAGATGGGGGAAAGCTTGACCATCTCAAGACAAGGGCTTCAGGAAGCTGAAGCAGCTGAGGACAACAACTGTTGCCTCAGCCAGAATCCCAGGGTTCACATTTCTTGGAGATTGGCAGTATTGGTCACTGCTTTCCAAGGACTACTCAGATGTGTTTGAAATGTGTTATGTTTGTCTGGCATATGGGGGAAAAATGTCCTCAAAGAGGTTTTAGCATGAACCAAGCCTGTATTAAGTCATTGATATGGCAGTAGTTTGAAGCAATGGTTTAAACAAATCTAGGTACATGTTCAAGTAACAGTGAAGTACAGAGCATTTTCAGGCATAAAGGCATCTTAAACAATTTGTCTTATTTACTTGGCATAAAGCAGACATTTTCATTCTCCTCTTCTAATAAAACCAACAAATGTACTTCAACAAACAGTATACTTTACAGTATATACTAAATCTTTGGCGTAAACCATGAGGCTTTTATTTGAGTTTGGTACAAACCATCTCCTGCTCTTTACTCAAGACACCTGCATTTAATTGATGAATATTCTCAGAAGTTTTTTATGCTCTGCAAGAGAAGGCTGAAATCGTACAACTCAGATGTGATTACCAGTCTAAATCACTCACCAGGTCACTTTTGCCTTGAAAGCCCATGCCTATCATAAGGACCCCTGAACCAATTTCAACTTGTGATTTAAGACAATGAAACATGTCAGGAAAATGTAACTGTGACAAGAACACTCTGTGGACATGTACAGAGGGCCTGAAAACACGTAGTACCTGTCCACATTATTGACTGCAGTATAACAGAAAAATACCCAAAGGAGACTCAAATGAGCAATGTTAGGTACCATTAGCAGTCAAGTGATAATGTAAAGCACAGAGAAGGCTCATTTATCTAATGAGACGCAGTTCCCAATATAAACATAGTTAAGAGGTAATGATGAAAACTGAGGTTTGCATGCCAAAACCCACAAATATATATCCAGAGGTTTCCCAATATAAGTTGGCACTTAATTAACCCAATTACACAACTTAATGTTCCAGTTCAGCAAACCATTTAAGCATATTCAAAATACTCTAATATTACTGAAGTTTACAGAAGCTGGTGGATGGGAATTGCTTTGATGAAAAGAGACAGAAATTAAGCCAAATGCAATAGAATTCCTTTTCAGTTGAGCAAATTTTCAATTACAACTGGTTGAGAAAACAAGAATTTTTTTCAGAAAGTTCTGAACTAGTTTAAATTCTCATCCATTAAATTACCTAAACACTGGAGACCGCTTTTTCCTTCTCCCACTTTCTCCCCTTCAATCTCTATTTCCCCCAACTTCACTTTCTTATTTCCCTTTTTCCCTTTACCTTTCCAGTGGAAAATAAGGCAAAGGGGAAAGTCGGAGAAATTGTTTTATTAATTTTTATATA
>NW_010171257.1:0-5751 GCF_000695765.1 Mesitornis unicolor
TCATTCATTCGTGGCGAGGCTTCGTGAACGCAGGGAAGGGAAGGACGCTACCCGATGCACGTACCGCACATGGGAGTGCAAACTCGCTCAACCTCACCAGTGAGCCAAACTTCGCTCAGCGGCACACACCGGTAAATCAGCAGCTGTTCATTGCTGCTGCTTCCTACTGAGGAAGGAAGTGGTGCTTACAAAGTTCTCAGAAGACTGAACGTTTGAAAACTGTTTTGGGAAGGCTTGATAGAGAGCTAAAAAAAAAATAAAAATATAATTTTTATTCCAGTGAATGTCAGGGGGAAAAAATAATAAAGAAATTCATTTTAGTAACTCTAATGCTTTGGCCTTTTTCCGTAAGAGCTGATCTTCTGGAAAGCTGAATTCAGGTTTCAGGAATTTTTCCTCTCTAACAACAGATTGAAATTAGTTTGAACCCAAGGGCAACTACTTTAATACCTGTCCAACACACATCTGACCTCTATTTTATGAAAAGCTTGAGAGTTTTTCCTCATCTGAAGAGAATGGGAAGTTTAAGCTGGATTTCATCTTTCGGCTGTCAAAGTTTAAGAAAGAAACTTGAAAATGAAAAGTGCCTTGCCTCACAATTAACAAGAAAAGAAACCAAAGCCCCAAATCAAAGCATCAGACAGCTACAGTATTTAGCATTTATGGAGTGCTCTTCCCACAGGCCGAGCCAATGACAGTTTTCAGGTCTGTGTGGAAATCGCTGCAGCATTTTAATGATATCTTTACTGAAAAATTTTAGACAGGTGAATTTGATTTTCTGTTTTAATTAAAGCTGCAGAAAAGCTGAGGTCAGCAGAATGATACTGCTGATCGAATTTAAGAGAAACCCTGTCCTCAGCCTGCTGCACACACAGGCTGCACTGGCTTAGTGACAGGATCGTCTCATATGGATTTCATTAGTCCTGCAACTTTTTCACTGCCGTTCTCTGTTTGGATGGTGCAGTACACAGGGACAGCAACCTGATTATCTGCTATTAATCCACACCATTGGAGAACAGCTCAGTGGAGGTCAGCTTTTCTGATACTCAAAGATCAATACACCTTAGCCTGTCCATGTGGTCTTTTACAGGGTACTAGGCTTGCTTTTAGAATGTGTTTTCAGGTAGGTAGTGACATGTAAGAAAAACTCTGAAAACCTCTGGATCTGCATCAGAAAATGGCTGTCTAGGGAAAAGAAGTTATTGCAAACCAGTTTCCCATGTTTTTTTGGAATCAGGAGGCGTTTTTACATGTCTCATTTCAACACATATTAGAATGGACCTTAAACTTGTAGCAAAGCCAGCTCAGTTGTGTGTCACAGAAGCAATGCACTGCACGTTTCCTAGGAAAGTCTGCAATGTGGCCGTGAAACAAAGCACACACGTGAATGACTGAGATGCTTGAATTAAAAAAGCCACAGATGCTGCAGCACAAATTAGGTTTTGTACCGTTTCAATTAAATGTTCCTCACTACACTTGAAGATATCAACGCACTTCTAAAAAGCAAATATTAGCAGCAAGAGACACTGCCACACAGACCTGACAAGACATGGTTAAGTACTGGGCTGAAAGCAGCAAACAAAGTAACGAAACCTTACATCTGGTTCAGATGTGAACCAATGCCAAAGTTCCAAACATAATTACTGTAATGTGTCCATTTTAAAGCACTGACAAATTTACAACTGAGTGCACACTTCCAGGCTTGACTGAAAATGCTGACCACTGTGGCCTTGGAAACTGCAGTGGATTAACACAGGCCATCCTCTACAGACTTCTGTTAAATTAAAAGTTACCATCTATTTATTCTTTGCTTCCAACCATCCTATTTTCCTGAATAATTTTTTTGGTCAAGTAAAATTAATTATTATTTGCAAGGAAGGGGGAAAAAGGAGGCAGCAGGACGCAGTCATTCATATAAGTTAACCATGTAGTGACAAGATCGCAGGCAAAATAGAACATCTTTAGTAATTAAAAAGTCCAGAATGCTGTAAGATCTGAATCTCACTGATCTGTGAGTGAAACAAATCACTTGGCCATGAGCCCCCTTGGCGCAGGGCACTGGGAGGGAAAGACTAGCATTTCAAAACAACTATTCTAGAAAATGTGTGTCTTAAAATGCAGCCGTCATTCGACAGTGAGTTTCAGTCAGAAAGTCACGTATTCTCTTACAAGGGTTTGCTTTCTCAGCCTAAGCAATGATTTTTTTAATATAGTTGTGTTCATACACACACACACACACAGGTAGACACACACACACGTACTTCATATCTGACCACGAAGGTGAAGGCATTGGATATTATGCATCAACACAAAACACACATGGATTTGGATTTGTTTTTGCGGAATTAACTGCTAACAGTATCCAGACAAATTCCCCTCTGCATTTGCAGTCTTTCCAGAGAGAAGCTGCACGCCAGCAACTTGAATTTGTTTCCTCTCCCCCATCCCTAGGGCAGCGCAGCTCTTCAAGACCCGAAGAGCAAGGCCAGCAGCCGCGCTCCGGGAGCAGCACTCACCGAGCTCGCCCGCTGCGTTCCGACCACCGACTGCATACAAATGTCCTTTGAGGGCACTTAGGTGGAAGAAGGTGCGCTTCTCGTTTAAAGATGCGACTTGCATCCACTTGTTGTAGCGAGGATCGAACCTAAACACCGTGTCCACCGCCGTCTTTCCTTTCGTGTCGTAATTGCTCTGGCCTCCAACTACGTAAAGGAAGTTTCCGATCACGGCGATGCCGTGCTGGTACCTCGGTGCATCCATGGGAGCTAAGGACTTCCACTCGTGGGCCTTCTCGTCATACATCCGTAACTCCTTGCTGACAACCAGCTGCTGCCTCAGCACTCCCCCCAAGGTCACCAAGTGGGTGCTGTCCGAGCGAATGGCAGTTCTCTCCGACTGCATGACCGGCTGCATGTATGGCATCATTTGGTAATTGCTGGCTTCCAACAGCAAGTTCACACAGGTGTTGTCGGTTCTCATGAAGTCCACCGTTTGAACATAGTTAATGAGATCCTGGGGCGTCATCAGCGGAAACCTGATGTTCTTCATCAGCTTTGCAGCGTACTCCATCCGAGGCTCCTCATACCGTAGCCAGCGACAAGCCGCCTTGAAGAGTTCGAGTTCAGTGCAGTGCTTAAGGCTATTACTTGAAAGCACAAAGGCAAGACGTTCAAAGGGGAGTTTCACAAATTCACCAGTACTTAATAATGCGGGGAAGTTCTTCAGGATGAAATTATTAACGTATTTATCCACTTCTGTGAGATTGTACGTGTTGGCAATTCGCCCAACCTCAACACAGTTTTCCAACGAAACCTATTAAGCAAACAGAAAGAGGAATCAAAACGCTTTCTTAATTTGGTGTCTAAATAATGTAGGAGGTAACGAATACTCTAGAATCAGCAATATTTCATCATTTTGTAACACTCAAGGTGATTTACACATGAGCAAATAAATATTCAGTGTGACAGATATATTCATGACTGCAAGGGGAGACCCAATGTATTCCTTATTGTGGAGAGAGAAATGAGAAGTAACAAGCAGAGGGCATATATTAATTATGTCAAATACATCATACACAGCGATTCTACATCACTTCATCTTCAAAAAGCTCTGCGAACTTCTTTGCCAGAAAGACGTGGAAACTGGTGAAAGGAGAGGTGATTAGCCCAAGGTTACAGAGAATAATGCAAAAGTAGTTCTTGCCATTAGATCTTTTCTAACATTACTAAAATTGTATTGTCATAACGCAGCCAAAGAGAACGGAACAGCTACCTCTCCAATGCCACCTATTTCAGACTATTTACCTGTTCAATCCCACGAATTCACTCCTTACAAATGAACAAAATTGGATCCTCAGTAAATCAAGGTGGTGCTCTACTGGATTATGTTTAAGTATGTGCCAAAAATAAGACAAAGGATTTTATTTTACACATATAGGTATATAATTTTTTAAAAATAATGAAGAAATACCCAGCACATGAAATGCTTTACCCTAATTTAATTCAATACTGGAGTGACCACATCTTGGCAACCATCTCTTCTACCCTGTTGCTGCATCTACCTTTCTTACATTTTTGGCTCCTAAATTTGGTGTCACTTAGGATCCAAGGCAGAAGGAGGAAGAAAGATGGCAGAGATGGGGCACAACTTAAATTAGGCCTCCAGTGAAGCGGACCAAACCCTTTCAGCAAGTTCTATGGTACATACACAAAGCAACTCAATTTTGAAATGCTTCTTGCTGAGAATAGCAGGTTTTTGCTTTCAATCCTTATTCTAATTCAAGCTTCATTTACACATGCTTTCCAGTCTCTGTGCATGTCAGTCCTACTCAGTAACGACAGTTTCCACAACTTCGTGATTCTCATTATATCTGTAATGCCAGAAGCGTTTAAGCTGCCGAATCTCATGGTTATTTTTAAAGAGATTACTAAGATCAAGGACTATAACTGATTGCAGTCTAAGAACTCAAACAAAAACCTTCAAATGACCTTCTGGTCATGACAGAGATTACCAGATTTTAATACTGTATAACCCAATCTGATCACTGCCCTTTAACACTACACAGTCCCAAAGTCTAAGGAGTATAGAAACAGATTTTTTTCAACCCCCTAGGACCTGATCTAACTTGCTCTAGAGATCTGCAGTCATCCAAAGTCTTCATTCACACATCTTGAAACACCTTCATACAGTCAAATGCCCCAAATCTTATTTTTCAACTCCAGGAACACCAATCCTATTTAAAAGATGAACGTGTGGCAGACTGTCAGGACTGCTACTGTAAAAACATCTGTGCAATACACACGTGGAAGTTGTTTCTGCATTACAAGACAGACCACGTTGTTTATATCAAAATAGACTCACATCGGCTATCAATAACCTGTAAAACATTCTCTCACGATTAGGAAACGTTTTCACTTCTTTTGAATGTTTTTGAGTCAGCATCAAACTCATTTACCTACATTGCCTTTTAGGATTTTTATTTTACAGAAATTAACTGTGTATTGGAAGTAACATCATACCTCAAACTGCGTAAACAACACAGGACATTCTTACTTCTAAAACTTCTCTCAAGCTGTATAATAAAAATAAGCCAACAGTAAAATCACCCCTTAACAAACATCTGACTTACAGTATACCACAAACCTGAGCTCGTGCTATACAGTCACTGTATTTTAAAACTACGCTGGAATACATTCACTGCCATCAAACGACAGTGATGCAGCGCTTTCTCTGTATCAAGGTAAGCAGACAGAAACACATTGTTTTGTACAGAAAAGGAATGCTTGAAGTCAAAGATCAAAGCAAAAAAGGTACAGATTATGTACCCCTGGTACCTGGTGTTCAGGATGCTCTGAAGTATTGAGAGCTATTGTAGAATGCACGTCAGCACCCAGCATCCATCCAGTTGATGCATAAGAACTACGTTATACTGTAAACCTATGCAATTTAATATATTCCTGGAATGCCTACACTGGAGAAATCTACTGACACATTACACACTGCTAATGGCTGATGAACATCAGCAGTTTCCAGTTACTCCCTAATTCTCGGAAAATTTATCTTATACTGCCTGAATGAATCTTGAAATGACTCTTGCTTGAAAGAGTCCAGCAGAGCCACAAAGATGATGGAGGGAGTGGAGCATCTCCCTGATGAGGAGCGGCTGAGGGAGCTGGGGCTCTTGAGCTTGGAGAAGAGGAGACTGAGGGGAGACCTCATTCATGTTTATAAATATTTAAAGGGTGAGTGTCA
>NW_010171257.1:5800-12942 GCF_000695765.1 Mesitornis unicolor
TGATGTCCAATGACAGGACAAGGGGCAATGGGTACAAGCTGGAGCATAGGAGGTTCAATCTCAACATAAGGAAAAACTTCTTCTCAGTGAGGGTGCCAGAGCCCTGGCCCAGGCTGCCCAGAGAGGTTGTGGAGTCTCCTTCTCTGCAGACATTCAAAACCCGCCTGGCCGTGTTCCTGTGTGACCTGGTCTGGTGATCCTGCTCTGGCAGGGGTTGGACTGGATGATCTCCAGAGGTCCCTTCCAACTCGCAATATTCTGTGATTCTGTGAATCCACTGAAATTACACTGTACCCAGGGTTGTGGGCTGCTTTGGGGTTTTTTCCATACTAAGGCTGTAAGTACTCCCCATTATGCTTATGAAATTGTCTGTTTTGTTTGGCTTGCTAACAAATTCCACCACTCACTTCAAATCAGGGTACCAGATTAAACATTTTCTTAAAGGTTACTTTTCTCAGCAGAAGTACGATTACAATTTTACTGGGCTCAAAGATAACAATGTACCAGGCTAAATTATACTGCAAATACTTCACAGTCATAAAGACATACAATGATAAAGGTAAGGTCCAGAGCGAAAAAATAAACCTTCAACAGATTGAAATGCAATAGTTACTTCTACTTAAATATTCAAAATTAGGCAGCATTAAAGAACAATAATGCTATTTAAACACCTATTGATGTACAGTGAATCCAGTAACTCGTAAAGGTACTGACACAGAAAGAGCTAAAAGCCATAACTGGTCAAACAGCTACGAAACTTCATAAGAAGTCAAGAATTTTAAATAAACCCTATTTTACTTGGGCTTTGACTACTGAGCAGAGTAGTCATTGCTCATTCACATTACTCATTGTAATTGCTCATTACAAAGCAGAAGTAAAAGTTCCAGAAACTACTAAAAAGCGTTTCACAAAAGGAAAGGTCAAGCACAGCACAGCATCATTACAGCCTGAAAAACTGAATGCAAAAGCCAAAGTCCTTTCTTGAGAAAGCAGTTGACTTAATTCTTTGACATTTTGAAGCAATCACTTTCCAAGCTCTGGTAGCATCATTGCAGCCTGAAAAACTGAATGCAAAAGCCAGTCCTTTCTTGAGAAAGCAGTTGACTTAATTCTTTGACATTTTGAAGCAATCACTTTCCAAGCTCTGGTAAAAACTTAATTGACTATAAAATACTACAAAACTGGACACGGAGCAAAACGATTGCAAACACAAGGACCTTGGAAAACAACTCAGGAGAAATAACACACAGAGAACTCCTGAAGTCCAGTACCACAGAACATTCAGGTGTCTAACGTCGTTGTTTCAATGACTGTTAGACACTGAGGCTCTTACCATGGTTTTTTTCAAGGGGTCCATGTTAAAGAGCTTAAACTCCCCTGAAATCCTCAATTTTTCTGCATTTTTCCCTCATATACGTAAGTTCAGAAATAACAGCACAGAAATTTGAGCAGCTCAAAAACCAAAATTAATCGTAGCCCCATATTTTTTAGGTGAATTTCTGGTGGCTGGCAGAGGTGGCCCCGGCGTTAAATCCAATGCTCCCACAAAACCGAAACCACCTTGCTCCATCCTCAGTTAACCAAGTTCTCATGACAAGGCAGGACGTGCAAATATTGAGACCTCAGTATTTGATGATTTGCTCGTTGTTACAAAAATGTAAAGCACAGAATTAAGGAACGAATAACATTTACTCGTGCAACTACAGGAGAGGTACAGCCAAGACATTAATTTTCAGTGTTTTGGAATGTTTTCTTTAATTGCAGGATAACATCCCCTTCCCCATCGCGCTGTGCTTTTCCCCTGAGTGCTGTAATTTACCTGGATAGGTTTCTCATCTTTCTCCATTTTGCACACCGCTGATACTTTTGCAAAAACACCGTTGTGCGTGCTCCAGCTCTCACCACTCAGAAAACGTTTCCGTGGAATCTTTATTAACGTTAATTACATTACGGCTCATTTAGATGTGAACCTGGGAGCAGTCCCAGTATACCGCCTAGCTATAAATATTTCAAACCAATACTAAAAGTAAGACTGTAAACATCTCAGGAAAAATTGCGGTGTTTCTCTGGGAGTCTGTTCAGCTGCAGAGCAAAGACGTGCAGAGCAATGGGCCACTTGACAAGAGAACAGGTAAAAGAATATTCACAAGCCAGCTTCGACACACACCTTTCTTTGAAGGTGTCTCTATTCTTTGCACAAATTAAGCTGTTACCTTCAGCCTATGTTTTCCTTTGTAAATATTTCCAATACCCTCTTACGAAGTAACAGTTACATTATACTTTACATGAACAGACTTCTATAATCTCCTTAATAATGGACTCCCAAGACAATTCAAAGACAATGAAGTATTCATCTGGGAATGGCTGCATCAGCTCTCAGTCAGCTAATTGCAGTAGAAATAAGCTCAAAACTTGCTCAAAAAACTTCTTTAAATCACAGAAATGCTCCTTCAAAAACGAAGCGAAACCAGTATAAATGGGGAGTAATCTTTGTGAAGCTAAGGTAATTTAAAAAGAAACCCAACCCATTTGCTCACCAACTCTTGATCCTGCTCCAACAAATTCAAAAGTAAATTAATTCAACAATTCTTTACACAAGGATGCTGAGAACATAACCAGGCTAACAGCACAAATTTAGCTTTGTGCTTCCTCTACAGCTACACAACGAATGAGATTATGTCCCCTTAGACATCAGTGTAAACAAAAGTATTTCAGAAAGGAGAATCAACAAAATAAAGAGAAACAATAAAGTCTCCTCGATGCTTTCAACATGTGGTATCAAGCAAAACACTTATTACTTGAACCAAAACAACGACTGAGGCAACACCGTAGGGGAAGGAACCTTCAGAAAACAAGCGTTTTAAACAGTGGAAAACATTCTTCCAAATACTTCCATTTTAAGATGAAAGAAGCTCTTTCTCTAAGAAAGCAAAATAAGCAGGCAGCTGCCCTACCCAGAAAGGGGAAAGGGCAACACGGTGTCCCTGGGGCTCACCTCCCATCAAAGGGACAACGCTCCGAATCTCCCATGCAAAAGAGCACCAAGCAAGTTGGCATTTGGAGTAACATTCACCCTGGCGCAGCAGACTGCATCCTTTCAGGAGGTAAATAACAAACCCAAGCAACACAAAACAGACGGTGCGAGCTTTAAGAGTATTAAGATTAATGAAACATTATCACAACATTCTCAGAGAAGTGGCCATTAGAAAACAGGCCTAAATGAAAGTAAAACAGTAGCGTTACAAAGCCTAAATGCCTCTAACACTTTCCTCATGAAACGGATTGCTGTTATTAGCAGCTTGGAGGCCTCTTGTTTGCATAAATCCCAGCACATATCTTCGTTAGGGAGGTCACATTTCTGTACCCTGAGGAGTAATGGAGTAAGGAGCAGCAGGAGTAAACTTGCTTCTTTAATTCTCATTACAATTAGAAAGCTGAATTCCAAATAACGTTATAATTCACGTAGAACACACCAGTTTTGCTGTTATAGGTAAAGCCAGATTTCTAGTATGGTATATAAGCACTTTACATCAGAAAACTTCCAGGAAACATTTGAAGTAATGCCAGAGCGTGTCTCTAGGCAGAGCTGCTCTGACAGCACGGCTCTCCCAGCGCTCATTCTGGGGCCTCACCAGGTCGGTGCTCTTCGTTGGCATTAGTACCACAGAGCGGTATTAGTACGAGACAGCAGGGCAAGAACTAGGAAAGGTATTGAAGTCTCATATATTGGCAATGCTTACATACTGTGTGTGAGTTATAAAATTGATAACTACACCCACACGCTGAGATTGCGCTGCTTTAAATACGGAAATAAAGTGAACATAAATGAAGCACACAAAATGTAGGCAATAACCTGACTGTAACGCTACAGTGAGTGCAGTCATGCAGTGAGACCCTGAAACCTCCGAGAGCTGAGATTTAAGCAAAGGATATTCAAAAAAAACAAAACCCCTGAAAAGCAACCCAAGCTGATCAAATGTATGCGAGCTGTGCTTAATAAGCAACAAGCTTAACAAGAGGAGTATAAATTCAATGCTTTTAACACCAGGTTAGAACCAGATGAATGAAGGGTGTTTCCACATCACATCTCTTTCCTTACCTGCCTCTTCCCACTCACAAAGATAGAATCCAAGAAAAAGCTTACACAAGAAGCCAGTGACCACTTAACGAGCTGAATCTTTAACAGCTTTCTTGCTTTTGCAAAAAGAGAAGGTTGGTTGTAATACAGAGAAAACAGCAAAACTGTCTGACATTCAGCTTGATGGGAGCATGGCATTCTCCAAAGCACAGCCTCAAAACAAAACAGGACACCACGTCTGAAGGAGGGAAGGAACGGAGGAGGAAGAAAGGTTGTCCAAGTTCCCCCTCCCCGAAGAGCATGTTCAGGACCTGAGATTTTGATCTCTATCATAAAGAAAAAAAACAGCAGGGCAACGCTAAGCCATAAATAGACTGTACTGCATCGAAACTACAGCAGACTGCTTGCAGGGCAAACTTTCTACTTTTCCAATTGTACAAAAGCAACTTTGCTACATAAGTACTATTCTCTTAACTAACCATTACTGGTAGAAGAGGAGAGGGGGTTGCTACTTTGAGGGCTGTCTCCTGCTTACAAAAGGACTTTTGGTGACTGTGAAAAAATATTTCCCAGTAGGCATTCAAAGCCATTTTTAGTTCTAGGGAAATATGGCAATCAACATAAAATCCCCGTAGCTACTCTTCTTATACAACCAACATTTCTGTAACACCCCTATTAATAATCCCTTCAGAGGATATATTACTATTCTCAAGGACTGTGCCCAATTTCACTGGTTTACAAAGAAGATGTAATGGTCTCTGATGATCACTACAGTTGTGGGCTTCATTCCTCAAAACAGAACTGTTTCAAGAAAGTGTACTGACAGCAACAGCAGCTCACTCTTCTATTGCTGTTCTCAGTTTAACTCGCCAAGCAGCTTCCTTATGGGAGGATACCGAGCGCGTGGGCATGAACGAAGAATCTGGTAAGGAATCTGGGAACTATGGCTATCGTTGCTGCTATCAGCACAGCAATATGCTTAGCAATGAGAAGAATCTGAATGTAGTAAAAACGCTTACATCAAACCTACACTATACATAATACTCAGAATAAAAAAGATTTTCAAGAAAACTACAAAGCAAACTTGTTCTCTGTGAATCCAAACGATGAATAATGGCAAGTTTTGGACTTAACTATTACATTGTCACTGTTCTTATAAAAAACACCACCACCACCCCCCCAAAAAAATACCAAACCACCAAACCCAAGGCCTTAATCTTTGTAAATGTGAAGCAAGTAGTAAGTCTTACCCCAGAGATAAGAAACACTTTACAGAAGTCCAAAACAGGTAAAATCTGCAAAAAACTGGCAGCTTCCAGAGTGTCCTGAAGGTTGTCCATATTAAGGGAAAGTTTTGCAGTATAAATGAAATCAATAATCTTCTTTAGGCCTATTTTGTTCACACCGTGAAGCTTAATGCACATTAAATCCTGTTCCTTCATTCCTCCTGAAAAAGACACGTAGGTAAGTTTATACAATCATTTTGACTGGGTTGAAATAATTTCATGAACTTATACAAAAATAAAGCACAATTTTAAAGTCTAATTTAAAAACCCATATGCAACAGTATAGAGAGTACAACTCCACAGAGTTGCTTGCAACCCTGAGCTGCTTCACACACAACACTGAACGTGTGTCTGAGTGGCCAAATGATGGCAATTTGGAGACAGCAGCGTGCATGATTTTAACAGAAACACCACCTGTGAACATAGCCTTGAAGTAATCACTTGCAGAAGCCATCATCGCTCTGTGCACAGGAAACACTTCATCACCATCTCCTGGAACGAGCGTCACATCACACAGCAACCCTTCCACCCGCAGTTGGTCAAAACCCTGCAAGAAGAGCATAACGAGAAGCATCCATTTGATCCGGGAGGAGAGGAGGAATCTCTTTCGTTTCTCTTGTGTAAATACTTATCTGCTTTCATTTACGTATGCACTTTAGTTCCAAGAAGTCACTAAGAAATAATTTGTCATCTTACAACCATTATCTCTGATATATACAAAGGTAATTTTTCACTGGAAAACAAGCAGAGCAATTACTTTTTCCCTGAAATGGTTGAAGAATGCGAAGTACATTGGGCCTAAGGAAGTCGCTTTAGTCCGCAAATTAAGTTATTTTCAGGAAGGAGTTTGTTTTGTAAGTTCGTACTCCTGCAATTGTTTCAGGTAGGGACTGAAATCTTTTCTGGTCTTACTTTTTCTGTTCCACACCAGTTTAAGTGCTTTGCAACCTGAGATGCTGAAAAACACTGGGTCCTAAAAGGAAAGCTGTCACATGGTTCTCTGTTTATCTATTACTGAAGTTTACATGGCAAATACTCCAAAATAAGCTCACATTATAGATCTCATCTTTTCTGAATTACCCATGATGGCAAACTGCAACAAAATAAAGAAAGACATCTACAACAGCGTCCTAGAGAAGATTTTCCACTGAAGATGTGCCCAGCTGGAGACACTGCAGGATGGGCAGAAAACTCGCCTCCTTCACACACTGCAGAACAGAAGCTCAAACATAAAACTATTTACTTCAGTTGGGCACACCTGATGTTCTTCTAGAACTGACAATAATGTAAATACTGTCTCTACAGATTTAACATCTAGAGGAGTCTTGGCATCGGCCCTCATGGTTTAAAATTTAAGTTAACTGAATGAAAAGCTGTGTTTTCAAAACTACAAAGGTAGAAAGGTAGACATGAACATTCAGATTTGTTGCACAGAAAAGAGTGCAAAGGAAAAAATGAGTTACTAGTGCCAATAAAAACCAGAAGCCAAACACAGATTTATATAAAACTAATGTATTTCAATGCTTCAAACAACTTGCCTGTAGCTTCTACAAACAAGGCTTTTCAACTACCAGTTCTCTATTATCTCAAATTTTGAAGGAAAAAAAAAATAAATGAGATGAAATAAGCTCTGAAAACTTTGCTTAGGATTCCCACTCCCACACTTAGGATTCTCTCCTTCACCGATGATCTTTGAGTAGAAAACATACAACGTAGCCAAGGGAGTCTTCATAGTCCAAGATGATTTTCTTTCAGATGGTTACCAGTTTGCATTCCTG
>NW_010171257.1:12973-17086 GCF_000695765.1 Mesitornis unicolor
TCCATGGGCCCCCAAGGGAATTCTTTCCAACTTTAGCCTGAGCTAGAAAACCTACGGCAAGGGGACAACTCCAAACACACCAAAGAAACAGGCTCAAGATTACACCACCCATAAAGGCTAAACAGACATAAAAAATATTTAGAACGATTTGGCTTCTTCCTAAATTTACAGATGCGCACACCTTAGAAACTAAACCAATGGCAAGCTGCAAACTTGACCCTGTGTGGTGTGTAGAAGCTCCAGCAGAAACAAGATGATCAAATTAATTTAGCTTTAAATTCCTAGTTTCAGAGAGGATAATGTTTTTATCCATTAGATAGCATTTTTATCCATTCTATCACATGGTAGTGCCATGGAGGCAGAGGCACCCCGAGGTGCTACACAAAACCCAGCAGGGCTTGGCCATCTCAAGGATGCGAAGGAGCAGCACGGGGCTCTCCTCAGTCACATCCCCACAGGTGATGATGGTACAAGTGTCTGCCTAACAATTACATTACTGTATTCAAGTGAGCGTCTTCGACACAGCTGTCACTTCAAGGTTTAAATGGTACCACCTTTGAGAAATTGAGTGGACAGGGATACAACCCAAGGAAAAGGCCAGGGTTTTTTCTGAGCTGTTGCTAAAAGCCAAACCTTTAACTCGCAGGAAAAGAAGTTACAAGCCATGCTTGCTTGTGGGCACAGCCAGCACAGCACACTAACATGCATTTTTGGGAAGCTTTTTAGGAATTACTAGTCTGATAAAGTCTAGTGAATGGAGACAGTGTTTAGAGCAGTCAGAATTCCCAACCCCGATCAATACTGACACAAGAACATTTAATTACCTGTAATACCACAGAACTGTGAGTATTGCTGGTGAAAAATCTTGTGGTCCCTGTCTTAGAGGACTGTAGGTGGGCAGAGACGCCCATATCGCTGCTACCAAGAGAGACTTTCATATGAGGATCCTCCTCTTCCACCAGAGATCTAAGAAGATCAGAAGAAACAAACCTTAAGACCAAACTCATTTTCATGCACTCTTGTGTATTAAAACTGCAGTTTTCTGGGATGAAATGTAACAGCACAGAGGCTATAGGTCAAAAATCAGCAGGCAACAGAATCTTTGGTGTCCTTAGTGGTACCTTTCAACTAATTGAAGTGAAGCATCTCTAGAACGGCGTAACTTAATTTTTCGCTAGTAAACTTTTCTTCTTCCTTCTACCCATACCTCCCCGATGGAGACACTGGCACACTATGCTGTTTTGGTGTGCTTCCAGTATTGCAGGATGCTTGCAGGGGTTTCACCCAGTTCTCAAAATCAAGGATCTTACCAAGATCGCCAAGGAAAGCTGAAAGATTGAAACTCGTAAGTGTAATATTAAAGTTCAGTGATTTCATTCTTACGGCTTGCATTATCTCGCTCAAGTATGAACATAATAAGGAAAAATATACATAGTGGAGTTTCAAGCTGTAACTTTACACAGAATCACAGAATGGCTCAGTTGGAAAAGCCCTCTGAGATCATCACGTCCAACCGCTCCTGTCTACCCCCTAAACCATATCCTTAAGTACCTCATCTACCCGCTCTTTAAACACATCCAGGGATGGTGACTCCACCACCTCCCTGGGCAGCCTGTTCCAGCTTCTGACGACCCTCTCAGTAGCCGCCTTTAGAAACACACAACTAAAACAACTCCTTTAGGACATGATATCCAGTATTTTGCTACTGCAGGCAACCACTTTGTAATTTTAATTTAAGATTTGTTAGTGTGAAGTCAGTGTTTCTGATTCCAAGCAATTACTGTCCAAATCTAGATAAGAAGGGCTAATTTTAGGTAGAACTGTTAAAGAATCACTGCACTATTATTAAGCCTTCCATTTTAATCTTGAGCTGTAAATTAGGTTTACATAGAGAGATATGCATATGAGATTCAAACTATCCTAACCTGTAATTACTATAAAATGGAAATTCATCTGCAGAAACGTTAACAAGAACTAGTTCCTGTGATTTCTGTGATCTAATGTACTGCCCATTAGGATGCATAGAGGTAAATGGCATATATACACAATATATACACAATATTGATTGGCAAACATAAGCTGCTAATCCACAATGAGGGCATCTTCATTATTAATAAAGACTCCATGTTTCAAAAAAGAATAAAATAAACAAATTCATAATTGCTGCAAATCTCAGATACAAAAAGTTTTCCAAATTTTAAACCTGTGGGTAAAAACATTGGCCTGCAAACGAGTTTCAGAAATTACTTTAAGTAAGTAACAAGAACGTGCTTAAACTCTTCCCCCCACCTCAAGTTTTGACTGCGACCGCTGTGTAAGGACAAATTTGGAATTTGCCGATGAAAAAGCATTTTCCTAATTTCCCCACCCCCCGAAAAAAAAAATAATTATTAAGAAATAGCATTTACTCCCACTTTCTTTGGGCAAACGGACAACGCAGAGCAGTTTCTGACACTCAGACATTACCCTGGTGTGCCTCGTTCAAACCCATGAGTACATCAGGTCAGCTGCGAAAACACATTCAAAACAAATTCACCGTTCGACAGCGCACACGGGTTTGAAACAGTGAGAATTTATGCACACAGACGTAACAACAGATTGTAGGAACGAGAGTACATCCAAGCAGCTTGGACTTCTACTGCAGCAACCCAATACTCTGCCATCTGAAAAAATGAATACACGTGGATGTACTGCAGCAGGCACGAGCTGTGTCCTTTCTGAAACAGAAATCTATTTTATAAAGCAAATCCAGTGTAAACTAAACAGTTCTACACAGTGCACCTCAGAAAAGTGCTCTCCAAACGATCTTTGGCATCCATCAAACGCATCCAACAGCACAAAGCCGTTGCTAGCTCACATCCTGAAATATTTTTGGTCGCTTTGTTCTAGGGTGCTTTGGGGTTTTTTTTTAGTGCTTGTTGGTTGGTTTAGTTGTAATACAATCACATCAAGGCAAGAGTAACAGAATTTCAAAGGACACCCAGTCTCTAAATCTGTACGTGTCTTTCTAAGAAGAAACATAAAATGATGTGGGGAGACGTGGAGGCGTGGGTGGGAAGGAACCGCAGATCCCGCTCGCATGCCTCTGACTGTATTTGCTCTTCAAAGATCTTCCTGAAACGCCAGATCAGATAGCCATTACACAAAAAGGCTTTTAAAAGACTTTTTCTAAACTCGGAAGTAAACCAAAGACGTACGCATCAGTGACGACTGTTAGGAGAAGAGATGCACAAGTAAACCAACTGACTTGGCTGTTTGGAGTGTGCTTCTTCCCCGTGTCTGCCGCACACAAGAGGCCACTTCACCTCTTGGCGGGCAGCACAGTTTGTGAGTTTTACAAACGAAGGCGAAGTCCTCGCCCACCATTCATTTATTCCAAGCATGGCAATAGCAACGGAAGCATTTTCCTGACCAGGCCACACTACAGACAAGGTCCCAAGCGGTCCTCTACGGTGCCAGATGCCTTCTCACAACCACACAGCCAACAGAGAGGATACAATATATGTCAAATTACTTGCAATTCTTAAAAGCATGCATTCAACATGCAGACCTGGCTACAAGCATTATTTCCCCTACCTAGTTTTCAATACACAATGGTCAGTTGTTGAATACGTCTAGCACACTTGCAAACTCAGCAGCTCAAAGCTCTTCTGCAGAAGACATTTTCACTCCTCCTTTGCCCTGTTTGCTGTTCTGTATGCACAGCAACTCGTGTATGGGAAACAGACATTAAAAACACAATGAAAATCTACAAGGGCATAAAAGTTACAGTTCTAATCTCAGACATGAACTTGGCTGCGTGCGACTCCACGAAAACAAACTTAAAGATAACCAAATGATATTATTCCTGTAGTGGTTTTGGTTTATATCTAAGCAACTATGACTTTTTTTTTTTAAAAAAAATATGACTTTTGTAATTTTTTTTTTAAATACACTACCTTTTGTCTACAGTTAACAGTCTGGGAAGGCCGAGCAGCCTCTCCCATTATGCAGCAGTGATATTCAGCAGCAGGCTTTGGCAGAAGTTAAAACGCAAGTCAGCAATAAGAGCTGATGGGAGCGCACTCAGCCCCTCCTTCAATCCCAGCCTTGTGATATTCACCGAGAGGGAAA
>NW_010171257.1:17117-18945 GCF_000695765.1 Mesitornis unicolor
GCATTGCCGGAGTGACCAGAAATTAGGAATTTGTCACTGGCTTTGTACCAGCTGCAGCACTGATCTTCACACAAAAAGAGAAACCCGCCATCGTAAGACAAAGTGAAAACACAACAGCTCTAACGCGCTGTGTTGGTACCAACACACAAAGAAACAGCCAAGCACTGTTCATACACAATGAGAGGAATTGAAAACTGCCCTGCAAACAAACTTGAAACTCTTCAGAGTGTAACTTCTGTTTGGGGGGCTATAAAGCAAATATTCAGAAATAACTCTGCTATTCACAGGCAGAACAGACAGGCAATGGGCTTCACATCTGGCCAAATTCCCAACAAAAACACAGCAAGAACATCTGTCTTGTTTGGACACTTACCAGAGGCATTATTTACATTCATTAACATAGGTCTGCTAAGCACTATAATTAATTAGATAATAATGAATGTAAAGATAGATTCTTCTACTTTATTGTAAGTACAGTAGATCACAATTAAGCATACTACCAAAGAAGAGAGCTAATTCATCCTCTAATTAATTTTATTGTCCTGATCAATAGAAATCATTGAACAAGAAGTGCAGCAGCAGCAGTTTTAACCAGGGTTAAAAGAAAAGTTGGAGGAGATAGCTAAAACCAAAATACCGAGTGGTGATAATTCACTACAAGTTGCTCGAAATGTGCACATTAACACCACGTTCAGCACATACACCAGGTCTGGAGGAGTTGGACACTACAGTGTTAAAAACAAGGAGCTACTGGAACTTAACGTGAAATTAAAATTGGCGTTGCAATAGCAAGGCAGAGGAGCTGCCCGACTCTTTCTGCAAGCCCTGGGAAGCCGCTGGTTGCTGTGCAGAGAAGGGAAGGAGCTACCAGCACAGAACAACCCACAGTCAGTTTTCCTTCTCACCTCATGCCGATTCCTTCAAGCACAGCATCATTTTTTCCAAGCTACCGTAACCAAACGTGCTTTTCGCATGACTCCCAGTTAATCCTCTAAGTACTTCCAACTGGTGGTTTTGTAGCAATGAAATATGGAGTGTGCATTATATGGGTATTAATTATACATCTTGATTTCCTAACGTCCTTTCAATTTTGAAGGAACATGTTTTTGCTTTTTAGCATTTAAACAGACGCAGAAGTAAGTTTTTTTTGTGTAGATTATTGCCCACTAGATTTGGTTTGATTTATTTTCCCTCTAAAGATACGATTTTTAATCTTGTTCAAGTACTAAAAGGTACCCGAACACCTTCTTTGACAATATGCACAATTAGCAATCGCTTTGGAACTAGAAAGACAACCAACTTTAAGCCAAATGCAGAGCTATGTCAAAAAACCTGTGACAACAGTTCAAGAGTCTTGCCAAGCTGATGCAAAGCTACACTGACTTTTAGGGGTTTGGAGGTGGTTTTGTTTGGTGCGGGGATTTGGGGTTTTTTTTTTTGTTGGTTGGTTTGGTTTTTTTGAACAGCACAGGCAGTAGAAACCCATAGCAAAGCACCACCCTAGCGGAGAAAAAGAGAGTCTGAATGGGAACAATTCAGTAGTAGTATTTAACATTTCACTGGATTTGAGACATACAAGTTCAATGGCTTTTAAATATTATCAGGCAGGAGTATAATTCTCTACATCTTGTCACAACATAGGACAAAATGTGGTGAGGTAACAAGAACAGCTGACTTCTGGTAATGAAGACTGGCAATCATCTCAATGGGTCTTCATGAGTCCCTAGGTTTATTTGTGCGGGGGCTGGCAGTTAAAGAAGTGGCAAAGTAAATATCTAGACTGGCATAAACACTAAGGAGCTGTCGTGGTTTAGGCCCAGTGCATAAC
>NW_010171258.1:0-1675 GCF_000695765.1 Mesitornis unicolor
GGGGGAAATCCCGGAGCCGGGGGAGGTGGGGGGGGCGCGGCGCCCGGTCCTCATTTTGGGGAGGGGTCCCCGGCGCTACCAGATGCCGCTCGACCTCCCGCCGGGGGGGGCCAGGATCCGCGCGGAGGCGCGTTTCGGGACGTGGTCATCGATCTGAGAACCTGGCGGGGGGACAAGGAGAGGGGGGACAGGGTGAGACCCCCCATGGACACCCCCTTTGCCCCGTGTACCCCCCCAGTCCCGGTCCCGGTCCCAACATATGGGGGCACCATAGGGAGATGATGGGGCACCCTACATTGGCAATGAGGCACCATGGGGTGGCAATGGGACACCCTACATTGGCAGTGGGGCACCCTATGTTGGCCACGAGGCAACCTGGGGTGGCAATGGGACACCCTAAAGTGGCAATGGGGCACCATAGGGAGATGATGGGGCACCCTACATTGGCAATGAGGCACCATGGGGTGGCAATGGGACACCCTACATTGGCAGTGGGGCACCCTATGTTGGCCACGAGGCAACCTGGGGTGGCAATGGGACACCCTAAAGTGGCAATGGGGCACCATAGGGAGATGATGGGGCACACTACATTGGCAATGGGGCACCCTATGTTGGCCACGAGGCACCCTATGTTGGCAATGGGGCACCCTAAAGTGGCAGTGGGGCACCCTGGGGTGGCAATGGGACACCCTAAAGTGGCAATGGGGCACCATAGGGAGATGATGGGGCACACTACATTGGCAATGGGGCACCCTATGTTGGCAGTTGGGCACCCTAGGGTGGCAATGGGGCATCCTGGGGTGATGGTGGGACACCCTATGTTGGCAATGGGGCACCATGGGGGGGGCATTGGGGCCCCCTATGTTGGCATTGGGGAACCCTATGTTAACAGGAGGTCACCTTGGGGTGGCAGTGGGACACCCTACAATGAAAATGGGGCACCCTAGGGTGGCAATGGGGCACCCTATGTTGGCAGTTGGGCACCCTAGGGTGGCAATGGGGCACCCTATGTTGGCAGTTGGGCACCCTAGGGTGGCAATGGGGCACCCTATGTTGGCAGTTGGGCACCCTAGGGTGGCAATGGGGCACCCTATGTTGGCAGTTGGGCACCCTAGGGTGGCAATGGGGCACCCTATGTTGGCAGTTGGGCACCCTAGGGTGGCAATGGGGCACCATGGGGGGGGCATTGGGGCCCCCTATGTTGGCATTGGGGAACCCTATGTTAACAGGATGTCACCTTGGGGTGGCAGTGGGACACCCTACAATGAAAATGGGGCACCCTATGATGGAAATGGGGCACCCTAGGGTGGCAATGGGGCACCCTGGGGTGATGGCAGGACACCCTGGGGTGGCAATGGGGCACCCTATGTTGGCAATGGGGCACCATGGGGTGGCAATGGGACACCCTACAATGGCAATGGGGCACCCACAATGGGGCACCCTACGCTGGCAATGGGGCACCCTACGTTGGCAGTGGGGCGCCCTACGCTAGGGACCGGCCGGCTGTGGGCCCCCCTCTTACCGGAGAGGCTGAAGCTGGACTCGTGCAGGTCCCGCATGCCCCCGTGCCGCGTGGCCGGGCGCGTGGGGGTGTCGGCCAGCGGGGTCCCCGGCTCCTTTTTAGCGGCGTGGGGCACCACGGCCACGTCCCCCAGGTACGGGGAGCGATCCACGG
>NW_010171259.1:0-26056 GCF_000695765.1 Mesitornis unicolor
CCTTCCTCTTCCCCTTCCCCTTCCCCTTCCCTCCCTTCTCCCTGTTTTCCCTCCCTGCCTCCCCTGACTTAGCCCCTGGCAGACAAGCCCGAGTCAGCCAGAATGCGCTCACGACACCCCCCTCCACCAATCCTTTCAATTAGTGCCACATGAGAGGAGCTTCTGCCCAAAATCTGCTTAAGAAAGGGCCAAAGGGCAGGGCAATCTCCTTTGCTCAACAATGACCAGAAGCTGCTATAAATATCCAAACAAAAGCACTGTCAAGGCCAGGAATGTCACATCCTAATATGATAAAAATGGTAAAGATCCGATGTATACCAGAAGTACAAAGGAGGAAAAAGAATTTAAACAAAAAACAGACAAAGATTAAAAGTAGTCGCCACTTTCCTACCCTCTTCTCCGGTACTTAACCTTGTAATATGTTATCAAAGTTGTATGTTTCTGGGTGCCAAGCTATTATGTTTTCGAGGTCCCGAGCAGCTCACTTGCAGTCCCTTTGTGACAGCTGCACGCTAATATTTATAGGTACCCAAGTCTATGGATCTTATATAACCAAGTACAGCGAGCAGGGCTGGTCAGAGGTAGCCTCCAACTCCACAGCTACATTGCATCACACCAACAGTAGAAGAAAGTACTTCTCTAAATTAAAACATTAACAAGAGGTTCCTAATACGCCAATAAGTAAATCAATACGTTAATAAAGTACAGACTTGGACGCATTTGTATCAGAACTGAGGGATTTAATCTAATTTGATTTAGACACATTTTACACCAGCACATTTCAGTACTGTGAGGACAAACTCCAGCCTCAGGTTTCTAACTATACAGTGAGTTAGAGCTGAAAACTAGAAAAAAATAAAAATAAACAAAACAAAAAACCCCAAAGTACCCTTGATCAGGCAGAGTGCCTCCACCAGCAGTGCCTGGACCTAGAGCTTGTTGCACCATTTTGCAACTCTCCAGTTTTTGCCATGCAAGTAGCTGGACGCTGCCTGCTCCAGCATGGGGAGGGCAGGGCAGGGCAGGACAGGAGATGGGAGTGGTTTTGGTCCCATTTGACTGTTTGTAAACTCTGCAGAACCTTTGAGATAGCAATTTCCAGCCCGTTGATAGCAGGATGACAACAGCTAGGTTCATCTGAGGGGAAGCCAATAGTCACTGTCACCTAATTCCCTCCACAGACGCTCCCGTGCAAAGGGAGGGCACTTGGCTGATGTTCCTCCAGCTCTCATGTCTCAATGTTTATGTACAAATCTATGTAAAAGCAGTTAATCCTATTGAGTAACCTCATGCTCTTTTAGAACTGTGATAAAAGCCGTCTGAAATTATCTCTGTGTTTCCTTTGTTAGGTTTCCACCAACTCAACAATAAATTTATATTCTACTACAAATAAATGTTATTTTTTCTATTTCATTCCCATGCCCTCCTCTGATCATACTTGTTTGTCCCACTGCAGTGATCACTGTTTTCTCATGCTAAAATCATTCATATACAAGCTTATCCTCAAAGCACCCTTATCCTCAAAGGATGTCCAGAGGTGGTTTTTGCTAGTTTATTAATTCCCTGAATTTAAGCATGTGCCCTACACAACAAAGAATTTACTTTTAGGAGATCATTTGAAGAAACGTGTTTAAAATAGAGACTACTGAAGTTCATGCAAAACCCTTGTCCACAAATCACATGCACAGCCTTGCAAGAACAAAACTGCATGCAAGATTTCCAGACTTCCTAGTTTCAGCAGGGACAAAAATATTCTTTATTTCAACAAAGAGCTTTCAGTGGCCCAGAGTGCACAGATGCAGAACAATAACACCAACACCAACACAGACTCAGCTTTGTTGGGCCAACGCCGCTAACCCATGGGCTGACAAAGCCCTCCCTGAGGATGGGGAAATAGCGAAGCAGGGACCCCCACTCTGCCACAGGCAGGGTGAGGGTCCACGTAGCCGAGCACAGCAGCTGGAGGTATGGCAGGACGTCAGCGGTATTTGCAAAGTATTACAATATAGGTAGTAAACCCTGCCAGTTCCACCAGCTGATCTGTCCATAGGGTCCTGCTTTTAGACCCAGCAGGGCCAAGGTGGGTGTCTGCAGCAGTGGTACAGACATGCTTTGCATTGCAAAGGATTGGACAGGACCTTCGACAAAGTTAAAAAAAAAATCCTCAACAACAATAACCCCTGCAGGTAAGCAGTAAAAGATTTTTAGAATAATGAGCTTACCTGGGAAAAACATGACCTATGACTTAAGCAGCTGCATGGTTGTAACTGAGTAACAGGGCAGCGAAAATAAGTCACTAATGGAGTGCAATGCAAGATCATGTGCATGGTATAAAAACCAAGCCAGCCAGGCAGATGAATAGATTGGCAGGACTGAGCTACTGATGCCAGAAGTAAAAGAAAAATAGCCTTCTGTCTGAATTTTTGGGTGGGTTTTGTATCTTTCACTTCCTGGATCACCGTTTAAAGAGGGAAAAAATATTATAAAAATAAACAGTATTTTCTCATTTTGCCAGAAGGTCCTGTTTGAGTTGATCTATCTTGACCTGGTACTTATTGGTTTGCATGCTGCTTTCCTACACCAGCTCTTCCAGCTTATGGATAGAAATGGTGGAGGAATCTTGCAACCTCCTTTAAAGATGCTGAAAATGTAACACAAGGAAAACTGCATGTACGGAAATATGCCTCGCAGGAATGTATTCAGAAGGGCTTTCCTTTGTAAGCTTGAAAGTATTCAAAACACCATTTGCTTTACAGATCACAGTGCCGTATTTGATGAAAAACCTAAGAGACAGATGACTGAAATCTCCATGAGCAAGGTCCCAAAAATAAAAATGTATAAGAAAAGGTAGTGTTTAGTTTGTAAACAATTTAGTATATATTTACAGTTGTAAAATGTTTATGAAATATTCCACCAATAGATCAGGGTAAGACTTCTTGTTTTATAGAAAATTACGACTATTATCTGGAAATGCTTTAAGTTAAGTCATTATGGAAAAGGGAACATGGCTCAGATACACTGAGTTTCTTGTGTTTGACATAATTTCCTGAGGAAACAAGCCTACATATGGAAACCTATCCTCAAGCACTGGTTGAAGTTTTCCCTTAAACACTGTTTTGTTTGATAAGTGAAAACTGACATCATCATCAAATCGTCTAGTATTAGTGTTCTTTTCTTTTACATGTCCCTGCTCTTGGAAAAAAAATAATAATGGATTATGCTATTTCTTTGTCTGAATAAAATGTTGCAGTTCCGGAGATAAAGACATATTCAGCTGAGCAATTAAATGGCTAAATAAATGAATCAGCAGAGCAGAAGTGACAGATTTAATTACTGCTTAGAGCTAGGAAGGGGAACTAATTATGGGGTTCATGAACCACATGCCATTCTTCTCCTTAAGCATGTACTTCGATTCTTCTGGATCAAGCTCTGCAAATGCAGTAGCATCATGCACCAGATTAAAAAAAAAAGGGAGGAAAAGAAAAAGCTATTCAAAATTTGGAAATAAAGTCTAATCTTTGAAGAAAGAATAGTCAATACTCTGCTTTAAAAGCCCATGTTCAATTGACTCAGTACCATGAGTTAGAGGAAATTTCTTTTAAATAGATAGGCACTAAAAATGCAGTTCTCCAAAAAATGAAAGCAGATGAAGTTCACTGGATGTGAATAAACTAAAGATTGCAACAGAAAGCTGTGGTAATTGAGGCATAAAGCATATAGCTCTATCAAGTGATTAGGAGCCCTATTCATCAGAAAGTATCTGTAGCAGGGAAGCCTGACGAAGCTGTTGATCCTGGCTTTCTGCTGCGTTGGTCTGCCCACCGCACCAAGCAATAGAGTTCAGAAGGGTGCTTTTGTGGCTGTCAATTGCAAAGCCAATAGCAGTGGAAAAAACTGTTCCTCGGTTTCTGCCTACTGTCCAATTTCTCTACTTTGCATTTTACTTTACTAATTTTATTCTTGTTTGATAAGACTGTCAATGCCAATTATTTGAGCTTCACATTAAAATCATGAGCCTTACAGTATAATCGCACAAACACAGAACTTTCCCCCCATCAGTGGGAGGGACAAAGAGGAAAAAAACCCTCACATACTGCATTTCAGTCACATCGTTCAATGAATTGCATAATTTTGGTGATTTTACAGCTATCTTATGCAGTTGAAAAAACCAGGTATCATTTCAGAAAAAAAAATTAAAAAGGCACCAAGCCCTCTCTAAAAAAATGAATTAGTGTAGGTAAGATGGAAGTCTTCTATTCATAGCGAGTGGTTTTCTAAAATTAAATTCTCAATGTGTTGTGAAGTCTTTTAGCATAATTTTAAAAATCAACACACTTGCCTCTTTTCCTAAAAATACTGTGAAGACAGAGGTAACTCTGCACAGCTGACCTTGTACACCATTCTGGAAAGCAATCAGATCTTCTACTCCACTGACTCTGAAAATTTTTAAAAAGAAGAACACACTGCAAACAATGAAACATCTTATGGCTGGGAAAGATCTAAATCCACCCCAGCTATAGCCATGTTCTCCTTCCACACCACCAGTAATTTTGTCAGAATGAAAATAATTGTGTCCAAACCCAAAGACGTAGGCTGATTCCTGGGAAGGCTCACTGGACAATCACAAATGCCATCATCATCCAAGATTACAACATCAGCTCTGCTTGGCTGAAATTCTGTTCTCTGAAGGCAGCCAAATCCAAGGTTTATTGCATCAGTGAAGTCCAAAATAAACCCTATCTAGAAAATCAGTATCTGGGCTTGTGTATCAAGGGAGACCGTATCTGCAGGGAACCAGGAGCACTGTACATTCGAGATAAGGTAAAAACAGGATTTTTAAAAATTCTTTTTAATGGAATTATGGTATGGCTCTATAAAAGTGACATACCTTGCCTGGAATTCCAGTGCAGTTAGTTCAAAAGAAAATGCACTTTGTACCTAGACACACAGCAAAGCAGAGAGGAGCTGATCTTCAAAAATGACACTGTGTCTGAAACATTATGTACAAGTTGCATTAGCACTCAAATCATATGAATTTTACAGCATCTATTATCCACATTAATAAAGTGTAATGTCTATAGAAAGTCACTAAGGTACCTGTGATCATGAACCTTGCAGAACACACGCACAACTGATGTCTCATAACAGAGATATTGTGGTTGCATAAATAATCTCAGTAAGGAGTTGAAAAGAATTCCATTGGCAGGGGCAGGGAGTCAGGAAGCTGCCGAAGGACAAAGGGGAAATAAACTCTTGGTGCACAACACTTCTGATCTCAGGAGGCAAAATCAGCTGTGTTTATCCAACAGTCCCTACCAAGCTCACATGGAAATGACCATTTAAGTATCTGAGGTATCCCTCTCAAGACAGGACATGTTCAGTATTTGCATTTGCATCCAAAACTGCAGCCCCAAAGGAGTGCAGGGCGTTTGGAAGTGTAAGTCATGCAGAAGTGAGCTCACCACCTGAGAGGAAGACTATGAATCCATCGTGTTCTGCTCTCACCACGGGGCAATGAAAAAGAAAGCCCTCGTAAGATAAGTGAAACAGGAGTCATGGTTAAATATAGACCAGAAGCAGATTTGTCATTGTTTTCATTTATACACTTTTGCTCTCAATCTTGCACTTGAATGTTTGCCCTTAAGTCTTGCTTAACATAATTTTGCAGTGTTTCACCACCCAGTTAGCCTGGTGAAGTAGAGAGACAAGATAAAACCAAGTGAAATCAGTAGGTTCTCAGCAGAAAACAAAGAAAGGTGCACAGGGAGTCTTGAGACATGAAAGTCTCCTCTGGCAGTGTCTTAGAAGCTCAGAGATGACAAGTATTTCCTTCCCAATTTCAAAGGGTCACTGGGGGATGGTCAGGGAAGGAGGACTTTTCTAGCAGGTAAAGGATTAGCCCTAACAGGCATGAACAAACTCCTCTCCTGCAAGAAGCAGATGGCAAAGCAATACTTCATAGATCTGGGTGAGCCCTGGGTTTCCAAACAGGCTCTGACATCGTGTTTGGATGTTGAAGGGAAGACGAGAAGGTCATTTTTCACTGCAGTGGAGTGTGCCAGTTTATCAAAGCTGCCCTTGGGTAAATTTGCTTGCAAAGATTTACAAAAGAGGTGACTAAGTACGCCAATGGGTGTAAGAGGAGTTGCTGGTTGACTGGTACAAAGAAGAAATTACTGTGTTTTTTGTATAAAATCTAAATAACATTTACACACTACTAATCACAGAGCTAAAAATAATTTAAAATCACCCACCATTTTCTTCTTTTAAAACTCAAATAAGTTGTGGGAGTTTTTTGAGTGCCCTATTGCATTTTCCTAATAGTTCATCAAAGACTAGAAACAAACATTCAGTCTTCACTGAGGACTAATATAAAAAAAAATCATCTCTTTGACAATAATGACAACTGAAATAACGGGAGCTACTGTCCAAATCAAAAGCTGAAGTATGCACCCAGCCATGATGCCCAAAGGGTTTTCGCTGAGAAGGGCAAGGATGTCTGCATACAAACGTCAGAGCTTGCTTACTGTTGGAATAAGTTGTATCTGAGATAAAAATCAGAAATATGCCAGAAATAGGGGGAGCAAGGAAGCATGTGAACTGGCTAGAGGGCAGCCCTTAAAGACTGAGCCTGAGCAAAACTCAAAGAAAGTTCCTGAGTTTCTCCAAGTGCAGTGGTATACCAAAAAGGAAACAGCCATAAGGAGTATGAAATAAGGACTAAGAACTCTGATCCTCACAAGCCTCACAAAACAACTCTTGACCTAATATAGAAGACAAAAAGGGGGATATAATGTGGCTCATTGTGACACTTTTGAACAATTAGCAGAAAAAGCTGTAAAACTAGAGAAGCAATTGTAAAATTCTGCCACTTTGAAAAACACTGACTGCAACATGAGTGAATAGCACAAGCACAGGATGGACCAAGAGAACAATTACAGATCTAAAGGAATAGTCCAACTCCATCATTTAAGGTCTGAGGTTTGCCAGCTTGAAGAAACAAAGCTCCAGGGCACAAAAATCACAAAGACAGTTGTGGAACAGACTTGGGAATTTCCACTTCTAAACTCTGGATTTGGCTACTGAATTTGTCATCTCTGGAAATTCCCATGGCAAAAGGTGTAGAAATTACCAAGGCAAAAATCCCCAAAACACAGGGAAGTTGGAAAGTTGAAAGTGGTTATGCAGACAGTGATTGGAGAACATGTAACCATCCTGGATGAAAATTGTTTTTAACAACCCTGTTGAATTCACCACAAAAGATCTGGGGTAGAAAAAGGAGAAACTGTGATAGCCAGGAGTGCATAATGAAATGCTGATAATATCATCTGCATTTTGGAATGAGTAGCATGGTACATACATTTAGCCCAAGGATGCTCCCTGAATTTCTAAATATAAATAAATAATGCCATGATTATTCCTCATTTAAGACTATAAACATTTTGCATGCCTTTTATCCTAGAGCCAGGACAAGACTTTTCAACAGCTCAGGCAAAATTGACAGTCAATCCTCCTAAAATAACAGATGGGACAGGTCCGCCCCTGCGGGCCGCAAAGTGGGGAATTGCAATGTAGAGATCTAGAGGATCCACGCTGCTAATCTGGCTGCCTCCCGGGACTGACACCAGTCAGCTAGCACAGCTGCTGGCACTGGGCATTCTACCAATAGTTTCCACTCCTACTTCAGGGGCAGCAGCAGTTTCAGACAACCTGTTTTTCCCAGTCCTAATATGGATAAAATTTGGGGGGGGGGGGGATATGTTAAAAGACAAGCACTTTGTCTTCCCAACAGCCTGCTACCTAAGGCAATTTCTTCTTTGCCTGTACTCACAGCCAGTCCCGTTTGCTGCCGGAAGCTGAGGACTCAATCTAACTTTTCTTTTTCTGCATTCTTAGAAGACCAGTGTCATCTTATAATTCTTCTGAGAGTCAGGGGCCTTGACCCTGCATGTATGAAGTCCATGTTGTGTCAGTCTTAAATTCTTCTCCAGGAGCATCTGTATATCATTCTCAAAAAAGCAAATAGTTCACCTATAATGATCAAGAACTTTTTAATATGCTGTCCATATTGTGCTCTTCAAGTTCCTAATGAAAGAGTTTGAGTGTAGTGAAGTCCTTGATATAAAACTCTACCATGAGATATTTCAATATGCTGGTGCAACATAAGAGTTATCAGTGTGCCAGTGTTCAGGTTGACTAGTTTGATCAGGAAACTACTGGAGAGCCGTAGAGTAAATAATAGACTTAAAACCATGACCAGCTTTGAAGTGTATATTGGCAGTTGCTCATTGTACAGTATCATCAGAACACAAGTCTCATCAATACCTGCAGATAATACACAAAATTTCAGTAAATATTAGTTTTTTGAGCTAGAGTTATCAAAGCCTTATGCAGGTGTATTTGTGACAGCCTTTCTGACAGACAATACCACTGTTGGCCAAGTCCACTAGCACAGCAACAACAGGAAAAACATGCAGAACAGTAACTTTGTTCAACAGAAAATCATACCTTGACATACCATAATGACTTTTTATATCCTACTTCATTCTATTATTTTTTTAAATTGTCTAAATCTTTTCTGAGGGAGAAGATACTTCAGTGATGGTCACCAGGTTCAGACTCTCTTTTCCATCTGCAAGTTTCCACTGCACCCTCTTGAGATTCACTTTGTCTTTCAGTGCCTTGTCCTATCTCACAGAGCTGCTATTAGCACAGCCCATTTAGATTCTGGGGCGTTGCAGCATTATGGGAGAAAAATGTTTTATATATGTACCATTTTGTGCGTACATTTTATACTGAGCCTTTTTTAAAAAACAACCTACATTTGCCTATTGAACATTTTACCATCCCGCTTCCCCTCCTGAACTAATTTTTTCCCTTTACAGGGGTGAGGGAGAACCCTGCACCAGCAAGCATTCATTGATGAGGAGGCAGGGAAATTAGAGTGAGTGACTGATCAGAGAGCTTTTATTCAGGATACATGTAGGCCTTTTAGCTATGTGTAAAATACCTCAATGAAAGAGATAATGAGTGCTTCAGGGCAGGGATGGTGCCTGCTGAAATAAGCATATCTCCAGTGCTAGGTGAAAAAAAGCTGCTAACTTTGCAGAGGCCTTAGAGTTGCTACAGCTCAAACCTCAGGAGACTGTACAGGTTAAATCTTACATCTTGGACGCAACTGGGAAACAAAATCAAAGCTGCTGAATGCTACAAAACTCATGGTTTATGGGCTGATGACAGCTCAGGTGATGGCTCCCAGCTGCTTATTCCTGTGTACTGTGCAGTGGAATTTCAAAGAGTGCGAGTCAGAAGCAATCAATGTCATCATTTACCTTGATTTCACTCATTTGGAGGATCTAGATCTATCCTCAGAGAAGGAGGTTAAGAGTCTCTCTAAGTCTAGTTAAAAAGTGATGCTTATGACTGCAACTGCAACTTGGCCTTTTAAAGAACTCCTACAGTAAGAATAGATAATGTATAGTGATATTGATTTTTATATTTACTTCCCTTTCAGGGGTGGTAAGTGCATTTTTAAAGTTAAATAATTGCTCAGTTCCAAAAGGTAAGATATCTCCCCCTTGCAAAACTGGGGAAATGTTAAAGTTTGCAAACATCATTGGAAAGCCTTACATTGCCAGGGCTCAAAACAGACCCACCATTTTTGTGCGGAGCAGCAGGCTCAAGGAATAGTTAGCACCTCTCCTTCTGGAGTGGCTCATGAGCAAAAACTCGCAGGGCTCAGTTCTGCAAGGCATTGACGTAGTCCGGTACTATACTTTGCAGCTTCAGGATGCCGTGCTCAGCCACTGCCAGGATAATACCCAGTGACCTCCTCACTTCTGAGGCAGGACATATGCACACACATGGGTATATCCATATCTAAACTTCTGTCTGTGTATGGGCATAATTTTCAGAAAATAGAATTTATTCCTAGGACTCATCCCACCGATGTGTAGTTCAAGATGCACTGAAACCTTTCATATTTCAGAAGTTATTATTTTGGTATGATCACTGTTTCATTTGTCTGTGTAACTTTTCCTAACCTCTTTTTCCTCCTGCACCTCTTTATTTCTTACCCACACAATCTTACACCAACCCTTCCTTTTTCTATCCAATTTTGCAAATGGATTCCCCCTTTTTTTTTTTCCCCATGGTTTGAATTTTATGAGCATTCTCTTCATGTTTCAGCTCCTTTTCTGAGGGGACACGAGAAAGAGAGAAAACAATTCACAGAAAGAACAATAATTACTTTATAACTTTAACTACATACCTAATGTCAGGTCATTTTTGGTGGGAAGTCAGGGAAGATGGAAAGGGAAACTCCCCAGAGTTCTCTGCTTTCAATAGACCATTTCAATACATGGCACAGTAAAGGAGATTACTAAAAGTTCTTCTGAAAATTGAAGTAATTTCCCAACCAGAAATATAGAAAAGAATATAAACTCTGTCAAGTGAAATTTAATAAGCCCAGCCAAAAAAAGATTTTGAAGAGGAATTTGCTAAAGACATAAAACCAATAGTAAAATGTTTTTTAAGCACATCAGAAACAGGAAGTCTGCCAGAAAGTCTGTAGGGCTGAGAAGTAATTGAGGTATGAAAAGGGAGCTCAAATAAAATCAGACTGTAAACCAGCAAAGTGACAAGAATTCTTTACATAGGTGTTCATTGCAGAAGAGCTTTTGGAGGTTCCCAGGCCAAAACCTTTCTTTACTGGGAACAAGCCCCTTAAGACTGGTTAGACAATAGGAAACACATAGTAGACGTAAATGGCCACTCTTCACAATGCAGAGAGATTTCTAGTGGATCAGTGCAGGGAAATGCAGTGTTCAACATAGTCATCAGTAATTTGGATAAGGCTGAGTAGCAATGTGACAGTTAATCACACTCGTTTATTTAGGGTAGTAAAACCGAAGAGTGGCTGAAAAATTGCAGAAATATGTCAATTCTGTGTGACTGGTGATAAAAGTGCAGGTGAAATGCAGTGCTGATAAATGTGAAATCTGGAATAAAACCAAACAGTCCTGAATATATATACCCAGGGATGCACTCTAAGTTAGCTATTATCACTCTGAAATACAGCTGCTGCTACTGGAGAAACTACATACAGTACTATGAAAACATCAGCCTAAAGCAAATAGAATATTATGAATTATTAGGAAAATTAAATGAATGAGAGCAATATTATTTCCACTGAGAAAATGTGCCTTACCTTCTAAGCCTCAAGGGACTCACCTGAAGTAGAAAACACATAGACAAGGGTGATAAGTAAGATAACTGAAGGTAAGGGACAGTATCTGTGTGAGGAACAATAAGTAGGCTAGGATAACTCAGTTTGGAAAAGAGATAGCTCATAAGAACGTGACAAAACCCATAACATCATGTGCCATACTGAGAAGAGTGAAACAGGAAAGTCTTTCACCCTTACTAGTAATACAAGAAGGGAAAAGCAGCAAATGAAATGCTGGAGTGTCAGATTAACACCTAAAAAATGGAATGTACTTTTTTACAGTATGGATAATTAGGTTATGGAATGAACTGTTAGAATATATTGCAGATGTTAAAAGCCTGAATACCTTTGAAAAGCAATGAAACAAATTCATGGGACAGCCCACCACCCCCAATATCTACTAGAAATAAAGGTAAAATTTCTAGCCAAGTCCTAAAGCGTTAGACCAAGAAAGGCTGTGAAAAGCACTAGAAAATGTATCCCCTTAAAGCTGTCATCTTACACTCTTGAAATATATGTTATTATCTACATTTAAAAAAATATACCATGCCTACTGGTTAGGCCCAGCAGAGCCATTTTTCACTCACTCCTTGTGGCGAGTGCAGTGGTGGGATGAGGAGGAGAAAATATAACAAAAAGATGGTGGGTCAAGACAAAGGCAGGGAGGCATCACTCACCAATTATGGTCACAGGCAAAACAGACTTGACTTAGGTGAAAAAATCAATTTAATTTGTTAACAATCAAATCACAGTAGGATAATGAGAAAACCAGATCTTAAAAGCATCTTCCTCCACCTCTTCCTTCTTTTCAGCCTCAACTTTACTCCAAATTTCTCTACCTCCTTCCCTGCAGCGGCACAGGTGGATGGGGAATGGTGTTTGTGGTCAATTCACCCCATGCTGTTTCTGCTGCTTCTTCTTCTTCAGGGGTTGGGAGGCCTCCTTGCACTCTTCTTCTACTTCCACATGATGTCCTTGCCACAGGAGTCAATCTCTTCCATGAAGTCCAACGTGATTGTTTTCCACTGGTTGGAGTTTCCTCACAAACTGTTTCAGCATGGGTCCCTTCCATGGAGTGCAGTTCTTTGGGCACAGACTGCTCCAGTGAAGGCTTTTAGTCATGGCCTTCTTTGGGCACATGCCACTTTGGCATGGGGTCCTCCATGGGCTGCAGATGGATTTCAGCTCCATCGTTAACCTCCGTGGGCTGCAGAGAGACATCCTGCCATCTCACCATGGGCTGCAGGCTAATCTCTGCTCTGGTGTACCTCCTCCCTCTCCTACCTTCATCAACCTTGGTGTTTGTGCAATTGTTTCTCTCACATCCCACTTCCCTCTTTGCTGCAGGTTCCTTCCACTAGCTCCTTGCTCTTAGGCTGGGGCTGCAGTGGGGCTGCAAGGCTAGGGCCGCACTGCTTGCCCACTCCATGCACTGCATACCTCTTAAATATGTTACCACAGAAGTGGATGCTACCATCACAGATTGGCTTGGCCTTGGCCAGAGGCTCCAAGGGAAGCTCCTAGCAGCTTCACACAGGAGTCATTCCTGTGCCCCTCCCCTGCTACCAAAACTCCACTACACAAACCCAAAACAGCTCTAAGCTGAAGATCTGCACACTTCAGCATGGAGGCAGAAGGTTGCCCAACCAACCACTAACAACACGTGTCAGAACAGCACAAGGGGGACAGAGGGTTTCTTATCTCATATTCGGACGCATCTGTACCCGTGCCTAAAAGCTCTCTGAGCCTAGATATTCATCTGGTACAGTCAGAAGCTCTGACCACTACTTTGGCTATCACCAAAAACGTGGGTTTATTTCACTAAGTAATGTAGGTTTTCCCCAAAGAAGTTCAGAGACCATAAGAGGGATAATAAAGTCTTGCCCTCTTGAGAAAAATTCCTTCTGCTCACAGATCCATAGACAGTATAGTAGCTATTTTTAGGCAGGTGATACACAGCTAATGAAAGGTTTTGAAAGAAAAATCATTGCCATGTTCTGGAATGAAAAGTCTCACCATAGTCCACAACACATTCTCCTCTTCATGTCCCCAACCCCCAAGGCCTATCAGATTTATTCTTTAAGTGAAAGAATATTTGAGAAGATTGAGAAAAGTCGTGAAGAGAGTCAACTGCATTTTAAACAGAAGAAATAATCAAAACAGAAAAAAATTAAAACATATTAAAGTTGGATTTGTCCAGGCTAGTAAATTACCCAAATTGACCTATTTTTACCTTGTATTTGTTTACAAGGTTTGCATAACTCTTCACTTGTGTAGATTAAACATGCTTCACTGACTTTTTTGTTCTATTTAACAAAAACCCACAATTCATTCTGGCAGACTCATATACATGACCACTCCTGCAGTATTTCCTAGCAGCAATGACTTACATTTTGGCAATAATAATGATCTGCATTTTCACTTTTATTTTCCTTCAAAATAAAGTGCCCCAGGAATATTATTTAAATCCTTAAAGCAGCTTTTACTTAAAGTTAGCAAAAACAAATTCTATTTGAATTATCAGGTTGGAAGAGATCTTTGGGATTCATCTGGTCCAACTCAAGCAAGATCAGCTTTGAAGTTACATCTGAGTTCAAAGGTTGCCCAGGGACTCACCCAGTCATTGCTGTCCTATCTCCAAGAATGGAGATGCCACAGACTCTCTAGGTACCTGTGCCAGTATTTGACCACCCCGTCAAAGAAGGAAAGGTTTTTCTGACACTTAGACAAAATTTCCCATGTTGGAACTTATGTCTGTTGCCTCTTGTCCTATTATAGTGCACTGCCTAGAAGAGTCTGGCTTCATCTTCTCTGTACATTGCCAGTGGGTAGTTTAAAATAATTCGATCTCTCACTTATTCTCATCTTCAGGCTGAACAAACCTGTTTTTGTCAACTTCTCCTTGTATGTCATGTATTCCAGTCTCCTGGTCTCCAAGAATCTCATTCCAGTATGTCAATATCCATCTTGTGCAGGGGAATCCGAAACAGGACACAGTCCTCCAGTCGGGGCCTTACAAGTGTGAAGAAGAGGACAAGAATCACTTTCCTCAGCTTTCTGGCTACACTCTTCTCTGTACAGCCCAGGATGTGGCTGACCTTCAGGATGTCCTGCTGACTCATGTTGGAGTTGCTGTTTGCTGGGACCCCCAGGAATTTTTCTGCAAAGCTGCTCCGATGCCAGTTGGTGCCCAGCCTGTCCTGCTGCATGGACTTGTCCTGCCTCAGGTTCAGGAATTTACATTTGCCTGTGCTGAACTTCCAAGAGAATACTCCGCTTGTTGAGAATCCTCTGAATGGCTGCCCTGCCCTCCAGCATATTACTTGCTTCCCTAATTAGGTACCATATGTGAACTTGCTGAAGGTGCATTTTATCCCATTGTCTAGGTGAATAAATGAATGTTGGTGCTGGTATTGTCCACTCACTTTGTAGCTCACTTCTCAAATCCATGTCTCACCAAGTTGGCTGCAGGGATATAATGTAACAGGCCTTGTGGAAGTTAAGGTAATTAACCACTGCTCTTCCTTCACTCACCATACCAGCCACCTCCTCAGAGCAAGCCCTCAGTTTGTTCAGCCACAATTTGCCATTTGTGAATCCATACTGGTTATTCTGAATTGCATTCTTGTCCTCCATGTGCCTGGACATGGCTTCCTGAAGGGTTTTTCTCAAAAATCTTCCTGGGGATTGAAGGGACGTTTATGAGCAGATAGCTCTCTAGATCTGTCTCTTCGTGCTTATCCTGAAGATGCGTGTGAACTCCCAGCCTTCAGGAACCAATCCTGGTCTCTAAGGACCTTTTGGAAAAGATAAAAAGGAGTCCTTGCAGTGACCTCAGCCAATTCCCTCCACATCCTTGCATCCATCCTCTCTTGTTCCATGGACTTGTGTATATCCAGTTTGCTTATTTGGCCACTAACTCAATCTTCCCAGATCCTGCCTGGGAGACCTAAGGACAGAACTTGCCAGTAAAGACCAGTGCGAAGAAGATGCTGAGATTCTCAGCCTTTTCTGTGTGCTTTGTTACCAACTCTACGAGTTGGCAGCCCCACATCTTACTTAGTCCCCCTTTTGGTCCTGCCTTCCCTTTTCTCACCAATTTCAAATCCAGCTAAACTCTGGCTTCCCTAATTCCCTGCCTGCATGGCCAGAAAATGGTCTGCACTGCTTCCAGGTAGCCCACGTTGGCCTCCCCTGCCCTTTCTTTTGGTACCAAAGCCCAGGCTGTCTGTGTGACTGCTTGGGCTGTGAGCTGGGCTGAGCTCAGTTCTGAGGAGGTTGTCCTCAGTCAGCAGCATCCTCTTCAGGGCCCCTTTCCCTTCAAGGCAGTCTCCCATGGGAACCTGCCAAACAGTTCCCAGAATGAGCTGTTGAACTCTCTACTTTCATTTGCTCTTATCATTCTGAATACTTCCCATCTTTGCTTGAAGTATTTGTTAATTTCAGGCAAAAGATCTGCAAAAAAGGAACTTTAAGTGTAAAAAAAAGGAATTAAAATGAAACTTTTTTCTCTATCAAAATAAATTTAGATGCATCTGAACTTTTACAAGGAGCTGTAGTCAATAAATTGTGTTCACTGACTAAGCTGAAATAAAAAGTAATGGAGTAGTGATACTTAATGATTACTGACTATAAATAACGTAAATTATTTCTATTTTTAAATATTAATTTGTAAATAATGGTCCATGGCTAAGTCTGACAATGCGGCTTAAAAAGAAAATCAAGAGGGATTACCAAAAAAACCCTCTCAACTCAGCATCTCGTAAATTTTGCTTGCTACCTGTCAACATCTCTTTCACTTTTCAGCAGACCTAGTCTCACCTCCTTTGCAACTCACAGTGTTGCCTAATTTAAACATTCTGTAATCATGTTTTTTAGTCCTAAATCATGAGCTTGTGAGATGTCCAATTACTGCTTCTTTCATTTTATTCACAAAAGACAAGCGAGAGGGAGAATACTAGTTTTTTACTCCCACCTGTTATGCTAAGAGAAGCCAAATGAGCTTTTGACAGGTAAAAATATAAATGATGAACCCCCAAATTAAAACACTACAGAAATTAAATTCACATACCTTTGTGAGAGTTTGGGCAAGTTCCAGAAACTGACAGCATTTTGCTTTTTATTTGACATGTATAGTATGCCCAGAAAGCCTCTATTAAAATGCCATGTAATTAACTTAGGATACAAGGGATAAAACGGTGAAGAGAATAACACAGATAATTTGTCATCAGGATTTTCATTTAAAAAAACAGTATTATAGGAATTAATTTCAGCAGTGCTTTGCCCTGATTACTGCCTGTCAGATAGTATATAGAGACTGAACACAATAACTGAATGGGGAGTGTTTGCAGAACCTCATCCTGCATCAGCTTTATGAAGGTAAGCAGTTTGTCTACATTGACTGTAATTAATCATCTATATTTTAATATTCCAAAAATGGAAGACTTTGCTCTGATTCTAACTTCGCCTAACATAACTATATTCCAGTAAATGTAACATTGATAATAGCTTTTCCTGACACACATTGCAGTCTCTCTTATGGACAAGGAGAAAGATCAGTGTGCTTCAAAATCACAGCAGCCATTAACTTGTTACTTTTTTCTCCCAAACCCTGTAGCTGTTTGCTAAGTAGTGTTATATCATGTAAGCACACAAATGTTATTGGCCACATAAAGGAGAGAACCAAGTCTGATTTCAGACTTTGAATTGATCTACTGCCTGCACAGCATCTAGGCAGTGTTCTTATCCTGCCTTCACATTTCTATTTTTTCAAAACATTCCTCAAAGGAAACCACTTTGGAGTCTGCAACACATTTTCAAGTAGTGACTAAACACTGATCCACTAACATATTAAAGTGGCACTTGAGAATTTGGCAGTATCGCTTTAAATAATCTCTTAGCCTATTGATGTCTCTCTCTCAGTATTCTGTGTTTCCACACATGGTTTATGAATAAAATTATTTGAAGTAATCCGTGCCCATACTTTACATAGTATTTCTTGCATGAAGAGGATGTGACATGCATGGCTTACAGTAAGGAAACCTGTAATGCAACATATGATCAAAATTTCAGTTTCTATAACATTTGTCCTTCAAATCTGAAAGCATTTTTATAAACAATATCACCTTAAATCTAAGAATGCCATTGTGGAATAAAGACTGTATTGCAGAAATGGCTTTGGTTACTTTTGGCCAAAGCAATGCAGGAGCTCAATGTCATGCATGGGGTGGTGGAGGGGAAGACTGAGAAATCAAATTCACCCCTACAGCACACACAGGATATGCCACATTTCTGAGGAAGAACAAGCTACAATATTGTACAGTGTCTTATAAAATCACGTTAAGTGAAGACAAAGGTAATTGGATGTTGCCTTGACTTCTTTTTGCTTATTGGCAGGAATTTATGAATTATTCTCTTCAAAACCTTGACTGAATAATATACACGGCTGCCTATAAGGTATGTAGGCAAAATATCTTTTATGGCTTAAAAATTATAAGGAGATCAAGATCCACCTACCTCCTTCAGCTGAAATGTGACTAAACCCAGAGAACTGAGCTTTCAATTCTCCCTCTTTGAGTGGGAAAATGAAGGTGGGGGATGTTCTGATCCTTTCAAACAAAAAGGCAGTGTTCTCTAGCATTGGATTTTAAGAGTTGTGTTGGTTCACTGATTTTCCATAAATTCTCAGCTTTCTTAAGAGCTGTCCCAGTATGCTACAGGTTTCTATGCTATTGGTTTCAAACCCGCTTTGCTTGCATCTTCTGTCATAATCACATTATGAGATGACACATTTGGCCATAAGGAAATGCTTAGAGAAGCCAGGTTAAGAAAATGACTCAGTTGCTTTATTTAGATGAAAAATTCTTCTGAGTATCCAGCACATCAAGCCATTCATTAAATAACGAAATGTGCCACCTCTCTCTTTTCACTCTGTTCTCTTTTTTCTATTAAAAGTTTCCTGATCTTCTGCCATTGCGTGTTTCTGTCCTCCTAGTCTGCTGATCTCTTTTATCCTCTTTGCTACTCCTACACTTGCTCTTCCTCCTGTTTCTCTTCATTCTTCCCATACTCTCTCCTACCCTACTTCTACATAACATCACCAGTCTCTCCCAGCTTCTCCTCTTATTCACATCCAACACCCTTCTATTTATGCTGTTCCTTTTCATGGCTCATACATACATGGCATGAAGCCAGCAGCTTTTTCATTTTCCAGTACTTCATGTAGGGAAAATTTGTGCCATTGCCCTGTCTACAGCAATGCCCCATTCACCAGATGCTCCAGAAGACCACCGTTTCTCTTGAATGTCCTGCAGGCTTCAGAATGATTTTAGCCAATAACAGGTCCTGTAAGTGGCATGCATGACAGTGGCTCCATGGTAAACAGTAGGTCTTGCTCTTCTCTGAAACTCTTCAAGACTGCTGGAGGTGTAAAACAAGCTATGTTGGGTCAAGCTTCACAAAAAGTGTTTTTTCCCTCCTCTCCCAGTGCTGGATTTGCCTTTTAAATTATTAAAGCTACTCATCACAGCTAGCACTACTGGGCAAGGCCTGGGGCTTCTGAATACAATGGTATCACAGGCATGAAAGCATTTCTTTTCTGGCACAATGGAGCCACATAATGGAACCTAAAATATAAAGCAGAAAATCTAGAGACAGAGCATTAGATTTTTCTCTTTGATTTTTTCTTCCTTAGATGTAAAACCCATTAAATAGGCCAGTATGTAGGTAACCTGTTAACTAGAATTATGGCAATTGTATCTGGTCCACATGGACACATATTGAGTAGTAATGATTAATTATTTCAATGGACTTTTTTTCAGTCAATAATTATAACTCCTAGATATATAATAATATTACATAATCCATATCTTTAAAAATATAAACAATTGTTGCTAAAAGACTGAGTAGTTGCTTATAATGGAAAATATACACATTCGAAGAGAGGAATTATTAAAAATTATATGCATTCTGCAACACAGAAAGTCTACTAGGGCACACAAAATAATGAGCTGCTTTATGTTTCCAGTTAGGGCACCATGATAGTCTGTGACTGGGAACCTAGAGCACAAATAAAGCAGTAAATCTGATATACTAAAGTGCCACCATTGATTTTCCTACATTTTCTGTCTCTTGCATAAATGAACTAGTTCAAGAGGAAGGTGGTTGGATGATGCTTACCTACATTTAGGTATTATCCTTTACGTACCAACTATAAGTCATTATCACAGGGCCTACATAAAGACACGAATTTCTGTGCCTAATTCTTTCCACTTAGTTGGCTCTTAAGCTTTAGGTGCCATCTAACATGGGAACGTACATGGAAATTAGGCCATATGAATATGACCTTCTCCCCACCAACCCATTCTCTCAGCCTGTCCCCATGGCCAAGAAATGGGATGGTTTATGAGGATAACACAGCTGTCAAGCATGTCCAAAAGTATGGCTCTAAGTTTTTTGAGTCAATTCAGGTGGATAACATCTGAAATTGGGAAGGCAGAACTGACGTATAAAGCCAGTGTACAGCAATGAGAAAATATCACCCTGTGTGTGACTTTAAAAAAGGTATGCAAAGCCCATGCTGCCTGCAGGAGGTGATACTCATTGTCTGGATGGTGAAAATAATACAGCCCTCCTTCAAGAATGCAGAGCCATACACATCACTACCCACTGGCTCTGCAGGCAGATGAAGGCAAGGGATTGATCTGTAAAAGGATGAAGGAAAACTACTTGCTTAGAAGATGCAGAAATATACCTCCCTGTTGCCTGGCACAGGAAAGAAGAAAAGGTGCTGAATGCATGTATGCGCATGCATCCTTCTACTTGCAGCACTACTACCCGCAGCCAGGAGAAAACCGTCATCTCAAGAGATACAAATTGGAGAGAGATGGAAAGTAAAATAAAGCCAGCCAATCCATTGCAATAAAAACAGAGGCAGATTTCTGAAGGAGTCAAGCACCCACAATGAGTGTTCTGTCCCACCAGCAGATCTCTTGAGCTCCTAGAAATGGTGAGGGAGGAGAGAGGAACAAAAGAAAGGTTTTGAAAGCTTAGTGAGGGCGCTGCTAGATCACCTTACACTGCATCCTAATGCAGTGTCTCAGTCTTTGCACTGGGCCTCTGAGAACACTCATGCCTGTTTCGGTGTCACATCTTCAGTATTTATGTAATTCAACAGACTCTCTGGGCTATTCAGAAAGGACTTTCCTACCTGATGTTCATGCATATTTTGCAAGCATGTGAGGAGCATGGAGAACTAGAGATGCTCTATTTCACTGTGTTCATAGGTTCTCAGCACAAGAGGTTTGGGCCAGACACCCTTATTATTGTACAATACCACATGAAGCACTTCATAGGGTGACACAGTTTACTGTAGATTTAGTGTTACAACTTATGGGATCTAGCCCTGGGCATTGTGAGTCGTGAACTGGGTTGCTGTGACTGACCACATGCACCAGTACACAGGCAGGGCTGAGCAGTATGGACACTCATTCTCTGGCTTAGCTAATTGGGTTCCTCCGAGTAAAGTGTGAGTCCATAAATCTCTACAGAGAAGACATTCTCAGCAGGGCATTCAGTGGCTGACAACAGCTGAATGGAAACACCCCACAGAGCGGCTAGTGCAGCTACAAGGAGACATATGTGGGGACAGCAAGGTAAAACCAGCATCATGTCCTGCCACGGGCCATATTAGCAGCTGTGTTGGAATCCTTTGCTCCAGAAACACCTATTAAATATCCCAGTACAAAATGTATAAAAGCAGACATTTCTCTTACAATATTAATGCAGGGCAGGTTTTTCAGTAGAATGCCTTAGCATTTCATAATGCTATCTGACTGCTTTCCCAAAAGAAGACTAACAATAAGGTACAGAAATAAGTGGTTTTGCTAAAGGAACAGTGATCATGAAGGAAACAAAACATAAAATCCAGACATATAACAACTGCTTGGGGTGTTTCCTGGCCTAAATTGCAGAAGAAAGTTAAGGGATAGCTAATATCCTGAATACAGAAGACAGTTAATGCTGATCATAAAATAAAACAATGAAATGACTATTCAATTACTATTCTTTGGCAGAAATTGAGATGTTGGTTATTACTGGCCTTTCATGCTTCAATGAAAGTCTTTAAAATACCACCCCTGACTTGACTGATGTGCTTTTGAAGTAATTTCTTGAGTCAGAATACCTTCACTGCCAGTGTACTAAAGAGTTCTCTTCACAGTTCCTGGCTCTTGTATTAACAAGTTTTCTTTCCTAATATTTTTTTCTCTCCTGTGGTCAAGCCTTGGAAATACTACTCTATGCATGTGTGCAAGGCCACAAGGTTCCTCTCGGTGATTTTACTGAAGCTCCCTTATTTAAGAAAACAGACACTGCGATTACTTAATTCTCATATGTGACTTCCAAGTTGAGAAACTACATTTTTTTCTCCTATTTCTTTTGTCAAGTCTACTAATAAATGTTATTGTCATCTGCTGGTAGAGAATTTAAACAGTAATTTTGTTTATGATACACTTTGCACCCGAGAAGTGATCTTCCTTTCTCGTTGTGACAATGGTGCTGCTATACTTTCATGGTACATACATGGTAAGGCAGATAATTCACACGGTTATTGAAGCAACAGCCTTCTGGCTCCAGAGGACAAATAGAGACCAGTCAGTCTTGTTCAGCATCTGGGTTCCTCCTCAGGTGTCCAGGTCATGTTATCTTCTCCATATTCTTAATTTTTCTTCTGGAGGAATAGTCAAGAATTTCCTAATAAATTGCCAAAGTGAACTCTCTAAATTCCTTAGGACTTCTGATAGCTGGGATTATGGAGTATTAGTTATCTATTGCCAGGTTAAGCTCTGTGAGCTGCTGAGAGCACTCTTAATCAACTCTTATGTTTCTAACTTGTTGACTCAGAGTCTATGTTGTACTCTAAACCAAACTTCTTTTTTCTCTGTAGCAAAGGTTTGACACATCCTGATTAATCTTTATTTAGTTAAATAAATTAACAACCAATTAATGTGAAGTAAAAAAAAACAAACCACTCCTCAAAATCCTAATGTAGGCCAGCTTTAGTCATTTTAGGTGGGGAAAGGTGAGTGAATGTTTAAATACCAGTGCAAACAAGAAAAAAATTGGATATGAGTTTACATATTGCTACATGCTTAGCATCATATCTAATACAAGTCTTCTGGGCACAACCACGCTACAGCCACTTGTGTTTAAAGTGCTTAAAGCTCAGAGAATAGCAAACACTCACTTTTTACACAATATTAGGCTGGTTTCACAATGTGGATACTCCCTGTTTTCCACACACTGCCCCACAGCTGTGCCAGTGGAGGGGCCCTGTGAACTGCTCCCTAAATTGCTGGAGGCAAAACCAGCCCATTTATTCTAAGTGGTGTGAACTGTGGATCTGGCCTGGCTTGGCTGAGTTTGCAAGTTTCAGGGTAAGGAGCAATCACGCGAGCTGCTCTGCTAGAGAAGCTGCAAGGGCAGCAGTGCCAGCTGGCGAGTGGCAGTGGCAGTGGAGGGCAGGAACATCTCTGGGCGGAACAGCTGGAACCTAGAATATGCCATCCTTCTGCAGCTGTAAAACCTCTGCCTCAGTGTCCCTTAGGTGTGGGAAAGACCAACCCCACAAGAAATCAAATATAACTGGGAAAGTTTCTGTTAGTATCAGGAGAAAACTATTAAAATATGTTACTTCTATTCAGTTGATATAAGCTATACTTGAAAAAAACCCTAAACCATCCAGTAAATCAGCAAGCTTTTGTAACTGTAGAAAACAAAAATTTCTTCTACCAAATCAACAAAATAAACAAACTACACTTTTCTGTGGTGTAAGTGCACCAACTTGGACTTTTTCCTAGCTTTTGGCATAAAAAACCCACAAATTCATAAAACCTTCAAATATCAAAAGCTAAGTCTGTCTCTAAATGTTGTTCCTGTGCTTGCAAAAGTTTTCAGCAAAGATTTGGTTCATAGAAAGCACCATTACTCATACTTAACCTTAAGCATGTCTATGTAGAGTTTATAGGCTAAAACATCAAGCAAATAGCATGTCTTTAAATTCGGTGGTGGTTTGTTGGGCACTTTTTTCTGGCCTGATCAAACTGAAGCAGTCCTCTGCCCTATGATGCATGTTCAGTTGCACGGGAGCAACAATTTGGGGGCTACACTGCAAACCTGATGAGCACATTGCTCTGCTTTATAAAGGTCCTTGAGAAAAAGAGAAAGGAGATGAGTAATTTTCTAGGACTGCTAACCCAGGTCAGTGTTCAGTCCTATAAAAAATTATACTAGCACAATGGGAAGAAAAGAGGCAGAAACAGGTGGCAGGTTGTGGCCAGGGGTGAGAGCTACATAAGTCAGCTTTGCCATGGAAGTCTAAATTGGTGTTATGCATCAGTTCTGCACCTCACTCAGAAATATCAACTAGGATTTAATAATTTATATCAATACTAATATACATATAAATTAAAAATGGTAAGTTAAATATTAAGCATACTAAATAAATAATAATATTATAAACCTTGATTTAATAGTCCTTTAAAACTGTCATAAAGTAAAACTAAAATTCATGTATGTATTACGTATTTGTATTTTAACACCTTTAAAGAACTTCAACTAAAAATATAGCATGAATACTTATGCAGGAAAACCGTCACTTGTGATTCAGTGTGATTCGTCTGTTGCTTTTGGAAGGAACTGTGGGATGGCATCATGGATGTGTATTTTCCTCTCATTCTATTAGATACATATTAAGCTTTCTGAATATTTTAAAGTGTCATAACAAAAACTCCATAGGAAGCAAAAAAATAGCTGAAAATCTCAAAAGTCTACTTTGTAAGGCCTGCCTCTGACCACAGACACAACCAGTAGCACAGAATCTGCAGTTATTTTAAAGACATGGAATATGGACTTCAAGCAACAGCTGCCAAAACCCACATTTAATGAAGATAAAGTAACAGAGTCCTGGAGAATATCAGCTCGTAAACGCCTCAGGATTACTCATGCAAGACATCATCCTTTTGTGTAAATACACAAACATGCAGTGCCAACCAAAAACCATGTTAATCTAACATTGAATTAAAGGTAATTTTAACTTCTGGACTTCATATTGATGGTGAGAGTGGCTGCGCCAGAGCTTGGAGCAGAGGGCTGGGTTAGGAGCACCTGGAGTTTCCTAGTCTGCACCACAGCTTGGTTTTGTATATTAAAAATATATGGCACCACTTCTAAGAGTGTGTGTGGCACATTAGGGCATAAAGATCAGGAGAAAAACAGACTGATCGCCTCAAGGGCCAGCCCCAGCCAAAGGTGATGTGATGTGGTAAGAAATGATGTTGTAAAGATGGTTGTTCTCACCATCAGCATAATGCCTACAGTAGGGGTAGTGATCGTGGCTGCAATGCTTTAAGTGTGATTGTTTAAAGACATCCATATCTGATCTAAAAAAACTTGCTTAAAACTTGTTTGCTTCTCCTGAGTTTTTTGGTCAACACAAGAAAGGACAATTCCCCTCCCCTACAAACCCACCTCTCTTTCCTCATCGACATTTAAAATTAAAAGCATCAGTTTGAAGCCAAGAAAAATCTGTTCACATGTGAAAGGAAAGATTACATACAAACTTATTCAAGAGATTGAATTCTAAGTGAATATGACAAAATTGTGGGTTGTCATTAAAGTTGTACCTCATATTATTTCCCAGAGCAAAACATAAATTAGCTGAGTGGCTGCATGTAATTCTTTAAGCAAAGCTGTGGGACTGGACCTTTGGCTCTCAGCTGTAATCAGAGAAACATTTAATTCTGCAATGGTTAAAAGCTGTATGAAGTTGCTGTTATGTTGCACAACTACTAATCTGGCTTTACTTGGAAGTGCAGGTGCAACAGACTGAAATACTGTCTTTGTCACTCAGTAGGCAGTACTGAAGAATAGTGCAGAAAACGGGATGTGTTCCAGTCAACTGCAGAGAAGCTGTTCTACTAATTTTATAGATTAATAAGGCATTTGGACAAAGATTTTAACAGCAGAAGCAATAACTGAAACTGTTGCAGGCAGCATTATCTATGAGAAAGCATTGTGGAAGTCTTTTTAGCTTTTGTTTTATCAAATAACAGTTTAACAAAGAAGTTTTTAATTTTTCATTTTGTTTCTGAGTACTTAATGACAAGCACAGCTTCAGAGGATATCTCTTACTGTCCCTCTGGGCTCTGATTTCTCATGCAGAATGAGCGTATCGACATTCTAATATCAAATAGTTTACTCACAGCACTTTCATTCAGACTCACACGCTAGTTTTCCTCCTTCGTAGAAAGGTATTTTTGGATACATGGCTGAAGAGCCTATCCGCAAAGTTGCCTTCCGAACGCAGCAGCTGAGCGCAACACACGATCCCAGAGTTATCCCTCTTGACACGCTCAGAGGAGCGCATGGGTAACACTCGGCATGTCGTTCTGAGCATAATGGGAAATGCCATCCACGCCAGCAAGGCTGGAAAAACCTTTTTCCTGATTGGCTGCTCATCCCAAACTGCCTGGCAGACGTTCGAAATATGCAATGCAGGGAAGTGATATTCTGTGGCATTCATTCAATTTACCTGCACTACACTCCAGGGAGCCATGCTATTAAACAACAGCTCCAGCGGGTCAATAAAGTTAACTTAATTAAATTGCCTTCCCTCCCACTCTTCCAACTAGTAAGATTTAGGGCACAGGGACATAGTGATGCTTGTAAATAAAAGGATGATTTAGCTAATCATTTGCTGAAGAAAGACATATTTTTGTCAATAATTCTATACACAAAGCAGAGAGCTAGTTTAAATTAAAACAATCGTGT
>NW_010171259.1:26087-73069 GCF_000695765.1 Mesitornis unicolor
AAAAGACAATACCTACTAATGAATGGACATTAATATTTTTCAAGCAGTGTCACACTACCTAAAAGTTAAATCTCAGAGATTGCATTTTTTGCTCGATAAAACTGAAATTACAATTACTTGAGCGTAATGTTATAAAACATACTATAATTATTACAAGCATTATGAATACACATTCTTAATTTGCTGGGGACTGATCTAGTCCCTTTTAGGTCATTTTGATCTGTGCATTCTTACTGCCTTACTTTAGTCATCTTTTAAGAGTCTCTAGTCTGTTCTTTTCTATGGCAGTACACAGAAAATATCACCCGTAACTAAGGATAACAAGCGTTAAAGTTAAGCCAGTAATTACAGATTATTTGCAACCTTATCATACTTTCAAACCCTTGGTCTGAAACCTCTTAGGCTCCTTGTCTATTTAAGGCTAGATGTTTTGAAAAGCTGCAATTAAACTGATGTAGCTGTTTCACAAAGAATGATATTTAGGTATTCCTAATATTTTTTCCTCTGAAACTCTACTACTTGCTCACTCAGAACACAGACCCAAGTTTTGGCAGGGGTTGCCCTGATGTTACATGTGTACCCTCTGCTCTGTCTCTTGAGTGTTTCCAGCTTTGTCCCAAGTCTCCCTTTGCATATGTTGAGCTAAAGGATGCCAAGCACTGACCCCTTGACTCTCTGAAGATTTCTTCTGCGCCATTTATAATCTAACCCCTCTGAGCTTTTACCTGAAGTAAATGAGGCTTTTTTTGTTTCTTTCCTTCAAATATCTTTATTCCCTATGAACAGTGGGATCTCAGAGCTGGTCTGAGTTCTTATAAGCCAGCAAAGAGAGAGAGAGACACTTATAGAGGCACACAGGCACAGTGCAATTTAGAAGGTATGAAAATACACTACGAGGCACAAGACAGTCCCTTTATGCCCTCACAACTAGTTCTTGCAGTACAAGCAATCTCTCCATAAACCTGTCTGCCATGGGGTCTAGACTGTACTTTCCTTCTCCAGTTTTGGGTTTGCTGCTCTCTGTTCCTCTCTGACTATCCATCCAGCACAAACAAATGTCTCTCATACCAAACCAGCAAAATCACCAAGCTGAGCAGTCCTGTGATAGAGTCCTTTCTCTGCTTTTCATACTGGTAATTTTGTCTCTTATTTCTTCACAGTGCAAACTGGAATGACACCAGCCTTCCTGCACATCCTCTCCCAGTATTACAGAAAGAACCACAGGAAGAGCATTACTCACAGGGATTTGAATGTCACTCCATAAGAACTCCCTCTGAAAAACAGAAGACAAAACTAAGATTAAACATCATTTACTGTGATTAGGAGTGTCAAAATTCACTTGGAATGAACAGCCATTTGACTGCTTCATATTCCAGGATCTGCTACTTCATCAACGCCTTGTAAAAGTCAAAAGTCCACTGAAAAATGCATATGTAAACATAAACATTAAATAACTAGGCCAAGAAATTTAATATAAAACTTAAAATCACCTATTTAGGGAACTGTTTGTCAAAGAGACAGAATTAATTTAAGCTAATGGCACAATGCGGTGGAAAGATGGTCAGGATGCCAAGCGCTGTAGAGTCAGAGTTGAGAGGTCTGGTGGCATTGTCTGTCTCTCTCCTTACACAATTTCAGCAGCACCCAGGAATTATGCACTTGGTCTCCAGGAGGGGAGGGCGGTACTCGACTACTCCCAGTGTACCATCCCACTGACACATCTCAGCCTCAGAGAAAGAGAGCTCTATTCACACCATCTAGAGGAAGGGGAGGGAGGACTCTCTTGTAGGACAGCAGTGTCCTTTTGGCTAGGACTGAATAGACTGAATAAGACCCTTCTGGAAGCAGAAGGGTGAATAAAGGGGAAGTTTCTATTATTAAAAAAATAGCATTGAAATGGAAATCTTCTCTTTTTCTTTTTCTTTTTCTTTTTTTCTTTTTCTTTTCTTTTTTTTTTTTAACCAATATAACTCCATATGGCAGTATAAAATAATTCAATATTGTAGTCATTATATTCACATATTTTCTTTTCTTTTTTTTCCTTTCAATTCCCCAAGCCTGATGAAGTTGATAGGCCAGAAGACAGATGCTCTTATTTTCATTGCAAGATACAAACCTCAGTGAATAATAAGAAAACTACAACCATTATAAAAAAAAAAAGGAGAAAAAATATAGGAAGACAGTTTTGGGTTTTTTTTGATAATTAAATGGCTTAGTTCCTTCCTAATGAACTGTACTTCTGGCTCTGTGCTTATTTGTACCCTGACAGGCAAAGAATGTGTCTGTATCTGCCTAATAAGCGTTGTTATCTTTTAGCTGCTTATTAGTGCTACAATACAAAAATAATATTCCTGTTGAGCTATATAGGACTACATTTAGCCAAACCTGCTCTTAAGCTGGACTGGGTCTGCCCTGTCATATCAAAATGAGGGAATCATAGTTTGGAAGTGACACTAAACATTGGCTCTCTGCACCAAATTCTTTGTGCTGTCAGGAATTTGCAGGCCTTTGCCAGAGCCCCAGGAGGAGCTGCTGGAGGCAGGGTGTCACAGACATACACCATAGCCCCAGGGGTCCCAGCTGCAGCAACATTGATTTATTCTATTTTTAATACTGAGGGTGATGCAGTGCCAGCCTGTTCTGCAGCCAAAGGGCTGAGACAGACACGCTGATACTACAGACCCTCCCAGGCCAGGCTCCTGTGCTCACTGCAAGGGCTGCTGCTGGGTATCCATGATTTGTGCCTGTGGGACAAGGCTGGGGGTTCCAAATTTTGAAAGCTCGGCTTCCTTTGCCCACTGGAGAGCAGGAGGGGAGCAGCAGGAGCGGAGCAGCAGGAGCAGCAGCCTGCCTGTGCATTGTAAGGAGCAGAGACCACTTGCAGGGGTGAGGACAGAAGTTTGCAGTGATCCTGACTACCTTTAAGCACTTAACCAAAACTCCTAATTCAGAACACTTGTCTTTGGCTGACAACAGAAAGAAACAGACACCTCTGTAAGCCCATTCAAACCTCAAATGGACCAGGGTCTCTCAAAGTCTTGCCTTCCCAGTACTCCTTCCCTATGTTAACTGGAAGAGCCTGAGGTGATGCTACCTCTAAATCTAGGACCCTCAGTTGGATGCCAGAAGTTAGACTGATGTGGCTCTATGGGACCTTTAAGAAACGAGATGAGGGTCAATCTCTTCTCCAAAGTAACAAGCATTAGGATAAGAAGAAATGGTCTCAACTTGGACCAGAGGAAGTTCAGATTAGATATTAGGAAGAGTTTTTTCACTGAAAGCACTGGAACAGGCTGTCCAGAGAAGTGTTCGAGTCACCATCCCTGACAGTGTTTCAAAGGCATGTACATGTGGCATGGTTTAGTGGTGGACTTGGCAGCGCTAGGTTAATGGTTAGATTCAATGATCTTAAAGTTCTTTTCCAACCTAAATGATTCTATGTTCTATGGTTCTATAATGATGATTATGGCAGCCAGCACCCCAGCAGGACCTGCCTACTCATCTCCTCCCATTGTCGTGAGCACCCCTGCAGAGGGTCCCCCCAAAGGCATTACTTGTGTAACCGCAGTTCAGGCTGTTTCACTCTCCTCGACTAGCAGGTATGGGGAGTGCTTTATCCCCTGCACCCAGGTACTATCCAGCCATAGCAGAAATGCTGACCTGGATCAGAAGAGCTTCCCACTGCCCCAGGGGGAAAGGTGCCACCTGTTGGTTCAGCATTCACTGTGAGCGGCAAAGACAGGCAATATCTGCTGCAGCACAAAGTCTCTGAAGGAAAAGGTAACCCCTGAATACAATTTCAACACACCTGAACTGGGGCGAATTACTGTCTTTTTGTGTCCAGTGCCACTGGTTTTTCTTGCCTGATTAGGGACTTCCTAAAACTGAATTTCTCATTCAGCTGTCCCCTCCACCATCCCCCCAGCCAGGCAACCATGATCCTTCATTTTTACTCATGCATTCTCCTGCAAAACTCTGAATTAGCAAAGACAGGTGTCACAGGTGCTCAGCGTCTCCCTTGGCCAAAGATCTTTATTTGTTATACCTGTCAGCCCAGTCAATGAGCACTCTATCACACTGTGGGCAAGCATATTCCTTCTTGCCACTGTCAAAAGCATATCCATCTATCCAGCAATGCTCTACATCGAGCAAAGGCCATACTGTGGGGAAAGATGATTGTGATCAGCACCATTTGTCTACATAATTGCACTTGTTACTGGACAATTCTTGGGTCAGAGGCTAACGTTTTTTATTTATAGTCTTTCCACATTCATCTGAATTTCCCTTTGCCTTTTTCCCATAGCAACAATTGTGATTCCATTTGGTTTCATACTGTAAAAAGTCTGCTAAAAATCTGAAAAAAAGTATTTGAAAGTAAATCCATTACACCCGAATTTTACATTAAGGAGCTGGAGAGACGCCTCAGATTCAAAGTGCATTTCTAGGGAAAAAGAAAAACTATGTGCATATTTAGCTTCATATTGTGCTACTTCTATTTCTAGGAAAGTATGTTGAATTCTGCTAATGCTATACATGGAATTAGAAAACTGGAAGATGAAGATGTACATATTTTCAAGGTTAGCTTTCAATTAGCCTTTTATAAGCAACACTACAAAACAGAACTCAAATATGCTTGCCTGGATGCTACCTTGTCTTTAAAGATGAAGCAAAAAAATATATATCCTCGCTTATATATCAATGTCTGTATAATCTGTTTCTGAAACTCCCTACATGAGAAAAAAAAATTGTTTTCTTTATAATAAGAATTCTGTTCATTTTCACAAAGATAATGCATATGTATTTTACCCTTTTGCTACATGTATTAAATAAACAATTCAATGAGTATAACACACTTGTTGCCTTAGGCGAGCCATCATTTAATTTCTTGTGTTTCCACACCTCACACAACTCATGGGTTTCCAAACAGTCACACAAAGTAGAGCTGCTTGCTTCATTTTCCATTTTCCTGTGCACAGCCTCGATAAAAAATCATGCATAGTTTTTCAATACAAGAATGGATTTAGCTCAGACTGTGGGGTTTCTTTGTTTGTTTGTTTATTTTAAATCTAGATAATTTTTTTCAAATTTAATTTAAAAATAGGCTAATTTAAAATGAAACATGAAATTTTAACAATGTACCGCCAAACTTCTTAAATTCCATAACTTGATTTACATTTAAAAAATGCAGTATGCAAGTGTTACGCATCTGTTGGTAAAATTTTGCTGACTATCAAACCTCTGGGCTGGGAGAGTTTGAATGACTGGAGAAAACAGTCTCTGATGAAGAGTTCAGACCAAGTTTGATAGCTGTAGCCCCCTCTGCACGTGGAGAGAAGATATTTTCTTCTCTTTATTCAGGTTAGTTCTGTTCAATATCTAGTTCATGCAAAGCTATCTCTTGAGAGCTGATAAAGTCAGAAAATCTTACTTTCTGTTATAGGTAAAAGCACCATGGCAGAGGCTGAAATCTGCTAATTCTAAAATCTTGCAGGATACAGTAAACAGAAACACACAGTTCTGTTTACTCAGTGCAAGTGGTTGACTAATAAATCATCTTAGTATAATTAATACATAAATAAATGTAGTAAATGTGGAATGTCATTTATTTGTTTCTAAGATAACAAAAAGTAAAAAGCAGGAATCTGAATAAATATATCGGGTGCTTTTATATAATTCCCTGAATATAATTTAATATAATGTCACCTTTACACACAGAAGTACCTAATGTAAACAAAGTAACAGTCAAAATAATCTGGTGTATGATATTCTCACAACAGTGGAATAGGACTGACTATGGCTTTTTCTCCCATCTCCATTTTGACCATGAGAATTATGCTGCCAGCCAACAATACTGTAAGCAAGGAGAATATGATGTAAAAGCTGCCTAGATATGGTGCTCAGGGACATGGTTTACAAGTGGGCATGGCAGACTTAGTTAATGGTTGGACTTGATTATCTTAAATGTCTTTTCCAACCATAAAAATCCCATGATTCTATGATTCTATGGCTCTTGTTTTGACTCTCTTTTGAGTAAAGCCACTCTTATTTGAGTAACGATGTAATTCCCAGACTAGATTATCAAACAAGTGAGGGTCATCCACTTTATTATTTACTGCTACACTGTGGCAGAAAACCAAAAGACTTTATTGATACCAACTAAGAACCACCAACCATTTTCCAGGAAACTAATTAAAAAGTAAATGCACAAAAGACAGACAGAGTGATTATTTCAATTATGTTCCCTGCTTGCTTTTTCCAGTGTTAAGGCCATCAAATTGGCTATCCATTTCTTTTAAAAAAGCCAAAGCGGACTGAGCTCTTAGGTCTATTGCGGACATTTTCTTCAGTATATTAATGATTTCTGTGGCCTTCTTCTGACCCTCTCTGATTTTTTCAATACCCTTTCTTAAAGTAGGGGCACCAAGATGGTCTTCTAGCATCAGTCTCACCAAAGCCAGACTTATGACTAAAGCAACGACCTCCATTCCACATAATCAATTTTCTCACTTGAGCTGCTTATCTGCTGTGATTCCTGAAATATTTCCCTCAAAGGTTAGGACGCCTTAGAACACAATCCCTCTTTCTCTCAATGAAACTAGTATTCCTTAGCCTTTGATTCAGTATTTCACTTTATAGAGGTGGACTGGGGTTACCAAGCAACCCAGCTTGCTTGCTATAGAAAGTGGCCTCGACTCTTTGTATCATTTGCAAATTTATCTGACAGTGATATTCTGTCAGCTTCCAGGTTGTCTGAAAAATACTGAAAACATATGTAGAATTGTGAACCTCATTAAAACCTGCTGCAAATGCCCTTCCTCAATTATGACTCCTCGTGGCAAATATTTTCTGTGATGTGCTTATTTAGCATGTGCTCTGTAGACATTGTGCAGGGTTAATTTTTTATCAAAACTTTGAATAGATTGAGGTAAACTCTAATAAATACTTTGCCTGAGAATATCATGGAGCCAAGGAAGCTGAAAGGTATGGTAATCAGAGGTGAGGGATTTTGTGGAATTCTACTTAGTGGAAGAGGGAATTGACCCTGTGAGTATTACAGTTCTGTGCTACAAAACAAAAGGAGTTATGACCACCACTACTTCCACCTGTGCTGTGAACCTGCCTATCCTTCTCCTTTGCTTTTGTAATGTCTGCCTCACGACATAGTGGTGTTTGTTAAAATCAATTATCTGCCTAAACTCAAATGGAGCCACTTCTTTCCTCATCTCAAAATGAAACCCTTCCTTTTCTCCATTCAGATTGACTCACTATTCATTATTTATTTCCTGGGTTGATGAAGTGATAAATCAGTTTTGTGCACAGTACTGATATGCTCAATGCCATAGAGATACAGTAATTCAATTATTAAGCTTGGATTTGTTGTGTCAAATGCCCTCAGCTTCCTTATGGTCTGCTTTCCATGGTAAACAGGACAGAGCTTCAAAACTGCATATTAGAGACAAATCCAAGAAGAACTGAAGCTGCTGGCTGCAGCCTGTCTTTCATCTTAGTAAAATTCAAGTGAATGGTCAATTAAGTAGTTATGGAAACTCATACTGTCATGCACATCTCTGACACATTATGGTCCAGGCAGAAAGTGAACCACATGAAATTAGATACAGAAAAATTAGAAGAGACATTACTTAGTAACAAGTGATGTATTCAGTAAATACTTTCTGTGAAGAGAGAAATCTAAGTCATGACCCTGTGTTCCTTTAAGATTCTAAATAAAGTTTCAAAATTTGACTACATGTTTATAGCCAAAACACCTGAAGAGCAGGAAACAAAGTAATTAAGAAGGAAGCTGATTTTGCATTTGTGAAAACAATGGAAATTGAGAAAAGTCCTACAATTTCTTCTGCTTTCAGATGAAAGTAATTTCAGATGTTCAATAAATAATAAGTAATAAAAAACCAAAGATTTTTATTCCTGTATTTTCACTAGATTATGTGAGCAGCTATTATACAGTGCATATTCTTTATATAATTTTTTTCTTCTTTTATATGAAATAATATATCAGAAGCCTTTTATTTTGGAGACTACAGGTAGCTAGACTTGCTTAATTATGATATATAAGGTAATGGAATATTAGATACTGTATGACTTATGTTCAATGCATTATCTTGATCTTTATCTTAGAAATACGCAGCGGCAAAAAGTTATAATATACTGAAATTTCATTACTTATCATACACAGGATGATCAAATATCATTGCCAAAGCTGAGCCAGCACTGAGTTTCATAAGATCCATCAGATACACTGAATTTTATTCCAACAAGAAGCAAATAACATAATATTAAGAGTACCTGTATAAAACCTCAAAGATGAAAAAGTTGGTAGTCATATAAGAATCTTCATTGCTATTTTAGCAAAGCAGACTCTGAGAACAAAGATATAAGTATATATCTCTCAAGGATCCCTGACACAAGAAGCTAGGATGATTGGACTCCATTGTTTAGAAAGAACTTTTTTTTTAAAAAAATATAGTTTTATGTATCTTATTCTTTATGAACAGGAAAACTTTAAGAAGTTCTGAAGTTCTCCTTCAACAAATCCTGAACAGAAAGGAGCTTTCTTTACAAAAGAAAAACAAAACTGAGAATGAAGAACTTACTTGTCAGAAGACCAGTGTTACTTAAAAAACTGTGCTGTCTTGGTCAGTTTTTGTAGTCACTCTGCTGTCTCAAGGAAGGAATCTAAAGGTGTGGAGTGTGTTCTGAAAAGAAGAATAATCAAGGACTTAGTAATTATATCACCTATCAAATACTAAAGCAAAACTTGCCCAAAGTAACTTGCTTTCCCATTTTATGGGGTTATTAATTCATTTTTAATATTATTTATTTTTATTCCACTACTGAATCTCTGCAAAGGGTTTATGGGCTTCTACCAATTGAACTGCTCAGATCAGGCTTCCTGGAGTGTGCAGGGAATCAAAACAATTAGAAGAGTAATTATTTAATTTATTCTCTTACATACCTACATTTCTAAACTGTTCCCTTTGTGAGAGAACAGTGAAAATGAAAGAATCCTGGCTCCTATATGGTTTAATAAACCAATATGCTGGAGTAAATGACTTTCCAAAGCAGGCACATGAAATCATGTTCTAAATGTTTTTCAAAGAATTGACTAGAGTTTGTTGGCTATCTTTTGGAATAGTTCATGTATTTGGCCTCCTTATTTGTGATCTAATAGTCGAGGATCCCACTTCATAGTCACAATATTATTCTGCATTTCAAGTCTAGCTTTGTGATTTCCAATTGTCCTTAATGGACAGGACAGTTGATTGAGTCAAGGAACCATCTCAGCTCTCCAAATTGAAATGAAACTGAAAGATTGGGAGATGACCACCAGATAATGGTAGAGGAGTTGGGAATAAAGGAGTGAAGTTAAGCCTAGAAAAAAGAAGGTGGGTAGGGAAGGGGTTTTAAGAGTTGTCTTTGTTTCTCAGCACCCTACTGTATTTTTAATGCGCAATAAATTAATTTTCCCCAAGTTGATTCTGCTTTTTTGCCCGTGATGGTAGTTGGTGAGTTATCTCCTTGTCTTTTTCTCAGCCAATGAGATTTTCTATCTTATTTTCTCCCTCAGCTGAGGGAGTTCAGTTGAGAAGGTGAAGTGAGAGAGCAACTGGATGGGTGCCTGTCTGCTGGCCAAGGTCAACCCACCACCACAGCTGTAAAATAATGTTTCCACCTCTGATCTCTCCCAGGCCAGCAAGATTAAGACTAGGATGGAAAAAAAAAATACAAAAAGCCCCTCTGCCTATAATGCATGGAAATAAACAAAATTAGTAAGGAACAGAATCCCTTCTCAGAGAAAACTGGGTTGACAGGAAATCTTCACACCCCCTAGTTTCTGTACTGTAGTGCAGCCATAAATTTAAAAACAAGATCTTAGGTTAACAAGCAAAAAGTCTAATGACTCATACTGCATGAAACGAGAGTGCTGGAAACCTAACTTAAAAAAGATCTCTGCTTGTGATATGATACTTAAGTCTTTTTTTAAGGATTTTTTGACGATTATAATTGAAATATAATATAACAAGTATTTTAAAGTCAATGATGAGACTGACTGACTTGCAGTAATATATTTATTCTGTCAGCACTTATTTTAGAAACAACTATTTTAAGTTCTTTCACAGCTAGGTTTTAACAATCCTGAGGTGATTTATTTAATTCCAGATTTCATTAAGCTCCAGAACTCCAACTTAGCAACCATTATGATAATAATAACACATTTTGGCTATGAAAAAAATTGAAGGGTTATGCATCTCTATTTGATATTGAAGACTATAGGATGAAATCTTCATCCAGTTAATACAGCAAAGGATTATCCATTTGTTTGAATTCCTTGGTTTTAGTCATATGCCTTACAGTGGCAAAATTAGCAAACCTGTCTTAAATAAAACCTCATTGAATGAACTCTTTCCTGAATGACTTTCTTGTTAGAATTAATGTTCTGTTTAAATAATCAACAATCCACTAAAAGGATGGGATCCATGGGACATTCACACTGCCTAGTATAATGAAAGCTAGAACAATATAAAATTGCTAGTAGAACTGAGAGAATATTAAATTCTAGCATCATCCTGTTTACAGCCTAAAACACTCTTGTAATTTAGTTACATTTTCATGGCTAAATAAGTAATGTCTCATGCCTGTAGCCTGTGAAATCTATGAACACAGTGAAATTAACTCTTGCTTGAGAAAGAGAGCTTGGAAGGAGCTTTATGAAAATGTCACCTAAATCCTCATCAACAGTCAAAAAAGAAAATGGTATATAAGGAAATATTAGGAAAAGAACAGAAAGCATCAGAAGAAAACATGGCAATGTTGCTATAAAAATCTATTGCCCACATAACATTTTGAATATTGAATACAATTCCAGTCATCTCATCTCAAAAATGATGGGGTAGCAATAGAAGCATAAAGAAAAGGGTGGCAGGATGATCAAAGATATGTAATGGCTTCTATACAAGGAGAGAAAAAGTAGTTTTAGGATTTTCTTATTGGAATAGGGACAATTGAGGGAAAGGACTTTGATAGAGCACCAGAAAATCATGCAGGAATGGCTTCTGTGAAGAGCTAAGCTGGTGGCACCTTTGGGAAAATATATTGAAGAAAGGGCAGAAAATTACATGGAGGCAGAGGAGGAAGGAAAAAAGATGAGTGAGAAACAACAGGGAAAGTACCAAGGTCAGAGGACAAGAAGGTGCTCCAGGCACTGGAGTAGATGTCCCCTGTGTCCAGTGGAGGACCCCATGCCAAAGCAGGCAGGTGTCTCCTGCAGGACTGTGGGCCATGGCAGAGAGTGCAGGCTGGAACATGGGAGAATAGTGAGAGGGAAGGAGCAGCAGGGAGAAACTGCTTCGTACTGACCATAACCTCCATCACCCCTACACCACTGTGAGAGGCGGGGAGAGGAGGTGGGTGTGAAGGAATGAAGTCGAGCCCAGGAAAGCGGGGAGGAAAAGTGGTTTTTTAAAATTTTTATCTTCGTGCCTCTCACTGCCTGAATCTATTTTAACTGGCAGTAAATTAATTTTCTCCAAGTTGAGTCTGTTTTGCCTGTGACAATAACTGGCAAGAAATCTCTGTGTCTTGACTTATGAGCTTTTTCATCCTATTTTGTCCCCCTGTCCTTCTGAGGAGGGAGATTGAGAGAGCAGCTGGGTGGATGCCTAACCACAGGCCAAGGTCAACTCAACACATCCTTTGAGCAGGCAACATGTTTATGCTACTTTGGTTCCAGTGTAAGTGTCCCTACTGGGTTTGTTGCACTTCAGTTATGTACAGTAATTCCATACCTTCATTTAACATAATCTGAACTGCTCTGAACAATCCTTGTGTAGACAAGGAATGATTCTGTTCTTGGGCAGCATGAGGATGCAACCATACTTTCCTACTACATCCATTGTAGCTAATTTGTAAATGCATTATCCAACCCTATTTCCCACTTGTAAATTGCTAATGAGCAGATTTCTGCCAGTGCATTTGTTAATCATGCACTGAATTGTTTGCACAAAGCATTTTTAGCTGTGGGTTGTTTGTCAGATGTTTGCTATTGGCTATGCTTTGTTAATAATTGTTTTGACTTCTGCCTTATGTGACTTACGGAGCAGGAAGAATGATATTGTTCATGAATGGCCACCTCATAGTAACAGTAATGTTCCTGCTTACTAAACAGATGAAAACAACTTTTCAAGAAGACACAATAAGGAATGACAGAATAACAAACAGCAAATAGTTACCATGTTAGTTTGCACCTGGATATTGTTTGCGTGCAAGTACAGAATATTCAGCAAAGCGAAGTGCTTCCTCACACGTGTAAGTAAATACTTCTCAGTTCTTCAGAAAAGGAATTGAAATGTCATCCAGCCAAACAGCTGTTTGGATCTAACAGATGTTTTTGTCAAATGTTATAGCCGTAGCAAATCAGTTGAACTGATAAGAAAACAAGTTTGCTGTGACCAACATGTCATCTGTATTGCAAAGGTTGCCATATTACTGAAGGAGTTCTGAGTGAAAGAGCTATGGGGCAACAATTAGAATTATTATATTTGCTGTAAGTTGTAACCACATGCAATGATTTCATTTGCTTTAAACTTGGTGAACTCAAATGCTTATTTTTTTCCCTGACTTTCCTTAAAACCTCTGTGTCACTGAAAAGATCGCATCTGGTAGGGTCAATGCTTTTTCTTTGCCCTTCCAATACCACTCACACAGCATTTTTCAAGTCCCAAAGGCCTTTGACATTGCATTACAATGGATCAGCCACCTTTAATATGCTGAGAAGGAAGAAAAGCAGGCTCCCCAAGAGAGAGGAAGCAGACAATCTGCCCTGAGGCTTCCCTATTGTTATTTCATTTAGAGAGACAGGCAATACCACAGTATCTATGACAAGAGAAGAAAAGATTTCAAGTCCCCCCAGCTGTCTCCTCCTTAATTTGATACTCGTTGTTCAGTCGGTTCCAACTGTCCATAAAACACTGGGATTTTTCATGACTGCTATGGTAGAGAAATCTCCTGTCTGCTTATGATATGCTGTTCTTCTACTTTGAGCAATACTCCAAAATCAGTTAGCACACGAGTAATCATAGGCAGCAGACAGTGTGCTGCCTTACCCAGGAACAAGCTGTTTTTTTAAATTGAAGATTATCCTGGTGTGTCAGGAAGCAAGATCCCCGCTTAAGCTTTTCTAATTGCCTCAGTTTGGTTTCAGAAGGACATGTGCAACTCAAAGATATAAGTGAAGAACATGACAGAGTTCAGTAAGCATTGCTTTGGGCAGGATGGACAAAAAAAGAGCATGGTGGTCAGCACAGTATCCTTGTTTGACAAGCTCAGACTGACAGCTGGCATAGACTGTGCAGATAGCAAAGATCAAGGGTTGTTTCACTGACACAATCTGTAGGAGATAACCTCTGTGCAGTAGACACTGATCAGTAATGGTTAGGCACAGGGAATCTCTGAGAGACCGTGTCTAGTTAATATGCCATCTCAACTTAGAAAATGCTAGCATGTTTGTAGTGCTAAATTGCTCAATAGGAATATTAAGCACTTCCAGAGTGATCATTCTCTTGGGCAGTAGGTATCAAAATCCCTTACCAGTTGAGAAGTGGTATTATGCACTCTGTGCAGAGGCTGAGCTACCTGCCTCAAGCCTTGCAACGGAAGCAGTAAAACTAGAAATAAAATTAATGTGAGCTATCCTAGGTGCTATGCAAGTTCCATCACTGCAGACAGATGACACATCTCTACAAGATAAGGGCAAAGAAATGACATAACTTGCCCCATGCCACATAAGTGAGGCTTACTTAACCTTCATGGTATTGCATTATCTGCTAAACTGCTCTGCCCCTGGAATTAGTTAAGACTATTGAAATGGTGATGCTAACAGAAGCTGAGAAGACAAGTCTCACTGTGAGCTGCTGAAAGTTATTGCTTACAGCACAAAAATGACACCCATTGAAGTACTGGTCTGCAGCAAAGAGAAACCTAACAATCATAACTCAAACATAACAATTTGCACAGAGAACTAACTGTACAGGAGGTATAACTTTACTAGGAAGAAAAATTGTTAACATAGTATCAATTCAATCAACTACTTTTATTACAGAACTACAATGAATGGATCTATACCATATTATAAGAATCTGTGAGCACAATCGCATTTCACTTATATATGAAATCAATGGCCTTACATTAGAAAAGAACTTCATTCAGGGACATCCTTGAAACCATTCACATGATTAAGAAAAGCAAGATTTCACTTAATGTGGTCAGCTGGCATCCCTGATGCGTATCACATATTACCAATTACACTGTTATGTTATCCTTAGCTCTTCAATACTTAAAATGTCATTTCATCCATTCAAGCACCAATATTGACCTCCGGCTACATGAAGTACTTCCCGTATTTCCACTGTAAAAAATCCCTCCTTTTCAGCTATGGTTTTAGTTAAATATCTCAGCTGAAAACGACAAGAATAATTCTTACTCATTTTCCTCATTCTACATATGAGAATGATTGGCAGTAATCTACTTCAAACAGTGATCTCCCATAGTTTTCCAATACGATATAAATGTAAACAGATAATTTTGATCAATCTACAGATTATACACACAATAAATAGCATCTTGCAATCAGTAAGCAAGTCTATAAGGGTACAGTTTATAGCAGCAGGTCATTTGCTTGTACTGCAATTTAGATTTCAGTTTTCTCATATCCACTTAGTAATTTTACTTGTTATGTTTCCCAGAACACTGTGGTGTTCCCTGTTGTTGTAGGCAGTTTGGCCATGCAGAAGCACAGTGTTGTTTCCAGAATTTCACTTGCATGCAGAAGTCCACCTTACCTTTCCTTGTGCCAAAGGAAAGCCATAGTTGTTTCCATTGCTTACAGATCACGACCTTCTTATGCAAAAATCAGTGGGTCCTCTTTGACCACTAAGTGGGACCTCCTACAGAATATGTGATGCAGAATCCCACTTGGTTTGTACATCCCTGACTATAAGCCTAAACTACTCCCTTCCCACTTGTATCCCACCTTTCAACAGCAAAACTGTTTGGTGTTAGTGCACAAAAATGGGATTCCTCTTAGAAATTAAGCTTCCTTCACCTTCCATGGCTGACTCTATCTGCACTAAAGATAAGACAGACAAAAAAGAAAAGGTGATAGAAAAATAGCTCTACAGAAAGAAAGAAGGTCAGAAAGAAGGAACTGTGGAATTACTGCTAGCCAGCTTCTGCTGTCAAGCTCCAGGGTAGGTTTGTCTGTAAGATAAGGAAGCACAGTGTACTCCACCAGCCAGACCATTACCAGAAATACTGAACATTTGAGGGAATTGAAAGGTTGCGTACCGGAAAGGGGTCAGTTGATTTCAAGCCCAAGCACTCCTGGCAAAATGTGCAAAGATAAGCAGGAGTTCAGAAAGTCTAAAAATTGTCTTGGGGGCCAAGGTGCTTGCAGTATAGGCAATTGGTGGGTCAGGGGTTGAAGGACAGCCCAACACTCAGTGCAGGTGCTGGACTGTGGGCTCCATAAGGCACAAAAGCCAGGAAACATGAAGCCTTGGTGCAGCATAAACTCCCAGCGTGCTGCTCTGCCATAACATATGCGGATGCAGGGAGAAGTTTAAACCCATAGGAGAAATATTTCTTTGTCCCCTTAGCTGTGCAGTTTGCATAAACTGAAGTTAGTAGGACCTTGCTTATGTCTAGCAGGCACAGTAACAGTCTACCTATGCTTTGTCCCACTTTTCAGGGAGAGACAAAGAAGCCTAAGGGAAATCTGACCCTTTCTGCACCAATCTGCCACCATGAAACCTGACATCTTTGCACTTACTGTGCAATAGCATCACAGTATACAAACTGAGACAGATGCTGATTTTTTTAATGAGTATCTATTGCAGTAAAAGCAAAAACTCATCAGAAACATAGAAGTTCTTTGAATCACTACAGTATTTATAATGAAAAGTAAGTCACTATAAATATTTAAGTGTCTTAAATAAAGATTAATTAAGAACTAGGCAGGAAGCTGCCTTTTCTTTTTAAGCAATAAATTTTTTATTGCAAAGTATGCTTTAGTAACAAACTGGTGCTTAATGGAGACATAAAAGGAGAAATCTGAAGGTCAGGGATAATGATCAGATACCTGCATACGGGTCTGTGCATAGAACATCATGCTATACTTGAGCAAATACTACAAAAATATTAAAAGACATAGTTTTGAATAAAATGCTAAGTTCTGTTAAGGTATTTACCATCCTTTTTATTTGCATGTGTTCATGCTCATATGCAAGAGTATCCCTTAAAAGAATAGAAATTGTAAAGGCCTGCTTCTAAATTTTTTTCTGTGGCTGACATAGCATTGATTAGGAAAGTAGGAAACAAACAGAAAGATGCCACTTGGAAGAGATGGAAACATTGAGTTTGAACTGCATGGAAGAAGGCACGTCTGTGGAGCATGTACACAAGTAAAGAGCTTCAGTTTTCCAGTAATCAGGTAATAAATAATAGTGTTAGCCATGCAGTCATTCCATGTGCGATGTCACGGCCTATTTTAAAGTGTTCTGTATTTGTTTTCAAAAGAAAGGTGATTAGTCTCTGGTGTTTTAAGACAAACAGAAACCAGAAAGGCACCACGAGTTCAATTATTCTCAGCTACTCAGAAAATCTGAAAAACTGGTTTCAGAATGCATCGGCAGGGCATGTAGCGGTAATTCTGAAATGCAGTTTTGTAATCTGATGAGCAGAACTGAAAGAAAAAAAAAATCAAACTGCAAGAAGAATCCTACCTGAACTGAAACATAGCTCTTGATAGAAAAACTATGAATCAGACTGAAACCATACCGTCTTCCTTTAAATGAGTGTGGCCTCCTAGCATGCCCAGAAAAAAGTCTCTATCCTATATTCTTGCTTTCCCCTTGCACATTCAGAGCTAAGAATGTAAGAATGATAAAAATAAAGGGCCAGAGAAAATATCAACAGAAAGGAGGCTGCTTATTTTTTTCTCAGCTGTTTGAGTTTCCTAGATGCAACCTTCCAAACTTATCTCAGGCCACCTGCAGTAGGAAATTGCTATGATTTTGGGGTACTGTCCAGCACCCATTCACTCAAATAGAATTTTTCTCTTACAATAAACATTTGAAAAAGCCAGTCGCTTTCCTCAACAGAGTTAAGTTTTTGGTAGACATTACATTTTAGGGATGTTTAATATAACGGCAAATTAATATTAATGGCACTGATCATTGGATCAAGATATTAATTGATTATAGTATGAGTTTAACCTGTTTAGTTTTGCTAGATTAACAAGATCAAGAAAGAATGATCAGAAATGCCTCTATCCCGAGCTACATTCAGAAATAAACACCACTGCTGGCAAATAAAATCATAGGGCCTTTAAATATTATTTATGAAGGTCATTTTTGGTTGCCTAATATAGTGATTTGATACCAATGTAACTCCACTTACTTCAAAAGAGATATAAAAACTGGGCTTACCGCTCTACTGAGGAACATGTTTTCTAACTGAGGATTCCCTACTGAAGTCCATATTTATGTGATGCCATACCAGTTTAGCTGAGTGAAGAATCAGGACCTGCATGTATTTTGACCTCCAGAGCCATGGTCCTCCACCTGCCCATGCAATTCCTAATCACTAACTGACATTTCCAGGGATTTCAACTAATGATCAAATCTGGCTGACAAATCAAAACACAGAGGTTCATTTCTATACACTTGTAGTCTGTCTACAGCACAAATGAAACAAACATGTCCCTTATCATTGACCTTTTTCTATCATTTTATCATTTGAGCAATGAATGTGTTGAAACACTGCTGTAAGCAGGGTAGGAATACTACTGCTGTGCATCAGGAGTAAAACAAATAAGACAAGACAGTAAAAAAAGATGCTTTCTTGCTGAAGCAGACCAAATCACAGCATGGAACTTTATTATGGAAACGGACAGCAAAGCACTAATTTGCTTCTTTGAATGATGCGGATTCAATCAATAAATCTCCAGCTATCAGAGTAGATAAAACAAAGGTTTATCAGGAAGATAAACCAAACCAGAAAATCAGAATTCACTCTTCTTTCCACAGTACCTATGAACCATTTAACTTTTTCACTGCTGTACCTTGTTTCTAAGGTATCGAGTCCATACCAAAGCTATCATTTATTTTCATCATGTAAGCATATCAATGTTCCTGTATTCCCATTTCTTAAAAAAATGTTAGTAAATTAAAAAGACAATAAAGCTTCAGTGAACCAGTAAATTATTTCTGCACAGCTTCGATTCTGCCAAGTACTTCAGTATGTGTTTTGCTCTCTAAGGTCAAGACAAAGCTGAATACCTAAGTTAAAAACTGTGCAAACCAGAGATTAAAGCATATATCCTGTATCCACAGCTCTACATACACTGTGTCTTGTGTAGTACACATTTTTCTGAGGTTCCTTAAAGTGGAAGAGACATATAGCAATGCTTTACTTTCTGGAATTTTGGCACTTGTCAGCTGAAGGTGGATTCAAAACCAAAGTTTGTTATATAATTCTAAAATAAAAAAGGAACACAAGCAGCAAGAGCTTCTAGGTCTTCTTTCTTCTGATACTTAACTCAGGTCTTGTGTTTGGCTTGTTTACCGACATAGTAGTTTCCTTCATTTGCTCCATGTTCTGAATTTTCTCTGTTGCCATGACATACTTACAGACAGTGCTGGAGAGGGAGGACAGAGAAAAGAAGGTTCTGGCAGGGTTGTTGCCAGAAAAAATTGAGTAAAAATCTGGGAAGTGGTGGCTACTATTTATGATATTTGGCATAATAACCATGAGGGAAGTAAAGTGCAGCAGAAAGATCTACACTTTTACTGAAAGGCTCCTTCCAGCCCTTTTTTCTATGATTCTCTTCATTGGTGTGCAAGATAGAGGCTAACTGAAATTTTGGACTGAGTGGGAAATGTCATGTTTTGTAAGTCCTTGCATGGATGAGAATGACAGGAAGAAAAAATTAGAACCTGACCTTTCTCTACTTTCTATTTGAGAAATTAATAAGATCTTTATGAAGTAGAGCAGGAGAAGGGAAAGAAAGGATGAGAGAGACAAGTAGGTTTTAAGGCAGGAGTCAAGAGGTGATACAAGTGTTTTGAGGAGCAGGGTTCAATGAAAGCTAAAAAGAAACTTGCCTGGACAAGAGCACAACAGAATGGAAGGTAGAGACAACATTGTGCAGGAAGAAATGTGATCCTAGCAATGATTTAACATCAATATCCACAGATTAGAGATAATTGTACCTAAACCAAGATCTCTTATCCACAACATTATGTGATTATCATTAATACAATGAAAGTAGTATGGCTACAAATAAAGTATAATACTCACTAAGGAAACTAATTAGTGCAGACAAGGTTGGCAGTTTCAAAGTAGATATTTGTGATGTTGATTCACATAGGCTTATGTACGTTTTAAGGATATTCTTAAATTTACCTCAGCTCCCGGAGCATCAGGACTCCAAGATAAATATAAGAAGGAAAGCTGTTTTATAACTTGGAACCCTTTGGATGCCAAATTCTCACTCTAGTTACAATTGCATTAGCTTTAGCCAAGGATCATATTCAGGAGCACCAAGGCTTGCATCTGGATGATCGTTTTTGGTTCAAGTGTTAGGAGAAGAAGCCATTGCACCATTTTATCTCCTGCCTCCCCTTCTGCCCAGAGAAAAGGTAAGAGGTTGAGTGGGGGAGCGAGGGAGGGAATTATAGCCCACATGTCAAGGAAAAACTGACATGTTCTCATAGGACAGGCAGTATGTTCAATGTTAAGGGGAGGGATGCCACTAAGAGAAGGAACAGAATAATGAGTACAAACCTGAATTGCATCATGCCCATGAGAAAAAAAGTACCTCTATCACTACTAAGGAGAGACTCAGTCAGCTGCATTTTCTGAAACTTAATCTATGAAGAACTTTTTGAATCACTGCTGTGGTCGTTAAACTGTAAAGTGCCTTCATTCAGACAGAAAGAAATTAATCTGTGTAATATACCTTAAAAGTCAGAAATGGTTATGTAATAGGTATCAGCTTAAAAAGAAAATATTTTTATTTCAGATGGCATCCTCAACCACAAACCACTAAATCCTAGTATCTTAAAACAATTTACTTTGAGAAGGAGCACCTGCATTCATCTAAAGTTTGAATGCAGCAGACAGTGGAATGCTTAAAGGAATGGAAATCCTTTTATATACCCACTTGCTGAATATTCAGCCACACACCTCTGTGCTTTCTCTAGCCTTCTGCTTCACATTTAAGATGAAGTTCACACAAGCATTGAAGATACCCAAATTATCCTTCTGCAAATCTCTTCTCAGAATTCTTATTTTCCACGATGCCTATAAACACAGAATACAGAAAAAGAGATGGAAAGGACCACAGGAGGTTATTTATCCAACTGCCTAAGCCAGGACCAAATGATTCTTGAAGACTGCTGCAGTCTTCATAGTGACAGAAGGTCTTCCTGAATCAAAGTGATCTATACCAGTACTTCCTTCTTGTCTTTCACACCTTTCCTCTAAGGAAGGAGTCAAGGATCATGTCATTTTCTTTATTAGGAAGGATGCAAGGATGAAGAACATTTCCTTCCTCTGCTGGTGAAGCCATTGTAATACCACACTGTTAGCAGTGTGAACCATTCACCTCACACAGGTTTCACTGTTACCTTCTCTCTCTCTTGCCTGTTTCAGCATCTTCTACTTGGGCAGTAAACACTTAATGTTACTGACCAACCTTTTGCTCTGTGCATGCCTAAATTCAGATCAGGACTTATTTGGTAGTACCTTTACACACATTTATGGTAATAAAATGAGTAAAATGAGTCAAAACTTAAAAGACTATAGTTGTTAAAAGAGAAGAAAACTGGGAACTTCTACTAATTATTTCAGAAAATTGTAAAGATAATGGATGTGGATTGAGCAATGATTAGCAGACAGCTTGAGTTTGCCAAGAATATTGTCAAACGAATTTGATTTCCTTCTACAACGTGATAGCAGGCTTTTTAGAAGAGAAGCGTTAGAAGTTTATGTTTTGGCACTCTAACATGAGGAAAAACAGGTCTGAATTAAATGTTCATATAACAGATGCAAACATGACTGAGTTTATCAGATTAGTTATGAAGCACTGTATTTATTGCAACATCAAAGGGTGGACTAAGCAGGGTTATCCAGGGGTCCTGCATTCAGAATTGCCCAATATTTTCATTAGTGATGTAGATGACAGAATAGAAAGTGTGCTTGCCAAGTTTGCAGATCACAGCACACTATGAAGAACTTATTGACAAATAAGACATCAAGCAAAAAGAATCACAATAAATTAGAAAAATTATTTGGAAACAAAAAACCAAACAAGAGTGTTACTTAGTATGGAAAAGAGTGAGTGACACTATTCTTAGGCACAAAAAATCAACTGCAGAAGTATGGCATGTCGAGAGTTCTAAGTGAGTTATGTGTATGAAAGTCAAGTTTGTTTAATACATATAACTGGGGTGTAGGTGGGTCTGAGGGCTGTGGTTTATGCACACCAAGTGCACTTTACTCATTTCTTAGTTCAGGAACTTCCCAGCCAGTCATGGACAGGACAGGAAATAATGAGTGTAGACCACCGCATGGAAAATTAAGGTTAGAAACAAGAAAAAACTTTTTTTGAAGGAAAGATCCTGAAGCTCTTGGACAGACTGCCTAGAGCTGTGATGTTATAATTTCTAATGCTGTCTAAACTATTCCTTAAATTATTCAAACCTCTGTTAAAGATAAGTCTGCCACATGATGAAAGAATTTTCTAGGTGACTTTTTGTGGTTCTTTTCAGGTCCATGACCAACATAATGTAGCAAGTGAAGGATAAAGCTGTGTTTGTTTGATGCAGTTAGCTCTGAAGTGTCTGAAGTGGAAAAATACAGAGTGGTGAAGTAGTTGATTAGGAATGTCACCAAATAGTTTGCAAAAGACATGTGCTTCCTGATGATTTGAGTAGCTTTACTCCTACAAGCAGTAAAAATCTCTGCAGTTTTATCCCAAATCTCATGATATGCAAAATGAAAGAGGGAGTTAAAAGAGATGTTTCTATGATCTATAGAATCTTCTATTCTAGTAGATCCTGTAGGACCATTACGTTCACTGCGACTGAAATACGCTGTTATAGGAGCTTTAATACCTCAATACATCATTTAAATAAATAGGCATTTTTGCTCCTAGAAACATTAGCAGATGAATAACCAAGCTCATAAATGCATAATGAATGAAAAACTTGTTTCAGTCCCTGGAGGTAACACACAGACTAGATACCATGATTTTCTACTGAAAAAGTGTCTGTTTCAAGGAGAAGCCTATGAATTTCCTGTGGTGTGAAACAGTTCCATCACCATGTCCTTACCTCTACTTTGGTCTATTTGCAGAAGGAAAACCCATTTTTGTTTAAACTAAGCTGTCAAATATCATGCCTCTCACACAGCACTCAGACATTTGGCAGCAGTGATGGTGACTCCTGCAGCCTGACTACACAGAAGGAGCTGTAAGAAATGTCTTACAGTGTGGCCCCGAGTCTGACAGCAGGACCCTGTCTCTGGCCCATTCTCTAGCCTCCAGCTCACGTGAGCTGCCAGCAAAGGGGGTACATTGTGCCAGCAAAGAGATGTGGACCAAAGCTGGCTTCCCTTAGCTCCTTTCCCAAAGGGGACAGGGCCAAGGGAAACAACACTGCTGAGGGGAGAATAATTTGTCAGCAGAGAAGAGGGCAGAGAGGTGAATAGTTCCCTACCTTCCAGAAGGCTACAGCAAAATTGAAGGTTTTCTTACCCACCAGTTTAGCATAAGAAGATTCACCACCATCTCTGGGAACATTTTCCCTTTCACCTGCGCCTCATATTTCATTATGTCCAATATCTCCCTCCTTCAGACTTCTCTAGACTCATATGAACCCATGTGAACACCATTTAAATTCCTTCCCAGAGATAAGCATCAGCCTTTCCCACACTGGAGGAATACAGCAAGCCGCTTACCTTTCTAAACACAGATTCTGCTACTGAATTCTTGTTGAATAATTATCACCTAAAGATATGTGACTTGTAGAAAGCTACATGAGAAAAATTAAGTGAATCTTGTAAGACTCCAAAATTTTTGAGTGGCTTGGTGCTTATTTGCTCCTAAAAAGTGACTTCTATTAGCAAGTACACATGCAACTCTTCACTCACTAAAAAAAAACAACAAAACAACCCTGAAGAGTTATAAGCAAACTCTGTATTAAGATTTAACAGGTCAGGTTTTGGGAAAAATTACAGCAGTCAATAAAGAAAAAGAGAACTATGTCTTCAGCAACTGTAATCACAAATTAATTAGCTCTTATATAACTTCAGAAACATTTTAATAACAGCTATTCTAATTTATTTCTGACTAAAATGCTTTTGCTGATGAGAAACATAACACCTAAGGTAACACAATATAAAATAGTACCTATCAGCTGCTGCGTTATCTGTGTTGGTGTCCACCCACTTTATTGAGGAAAATTACAAGTAGACCTCTGAGAGAAGGAAGATGCTGTGTGTGGGTATTGACGCAGAGCCCAATGGAGTCAAAGGACTAATGTGCTCTAATGGCACGTGAGAGACCGAACATTCAGAATCAGAGATCATGTTGGGGGAGGAAGAGTTGTCTGCTTGTTTTTGCTGGGTTTTCTGGGTCTAGTTTTTTACCTTCCGATCCTTGTGCATTTTTCTCTAAGTCAAAGGAAAGCAGCTTTCTGAATGCAGGATTTTTCAGAAAAAAAATCTGTGCTATGCTATCCATTGTCTCACGGACCTGTGTCACTTGCTGTTCCTATTTTTTTAGAGCTCAGCATTGACATCAGGCTCCAATTCAAGCACAGCCACATTCCTATCAATCAATCTTTTCTCCTTAGGAGAAAAACACATTTCTCTCTAGTATAACTGCTACCTACGTTGTTTCTTCTTATTACAGGCAGATGACAAAACACAGCAGCTGGGACTGTATGGTGCAATCTGACTGACCTACATTTCACTAAGTATCAACCTCTACAGGCTTTAAATGCATTGTTTCCTACTTTCAAGTAATTTCAGCATTCAAACTAAATTTTTCCAAAAGTCTCCCCACAGATGAGGAATATTTCATTTAACACTCTGAAGTCAGACAGAGCTGTGGCTTTCTGTGCTTATTTACAGTATGTTATATTTTTGAGTCAAGTGTCACTTAGCAACTGCAACACATCCTCTTTGTTACTCTTGCACTTAATGCTAAAAAAACCAATGCACACATGCAATTTGCTTTCTGTGAGTAGATACTGTTGAAGGGGATGAAGTTACTAATTTTTAGTATTTTACAGGGAATGAAATGGATCAAACAGAATAGAAATAAATATTTTCTGATCAGTGTTATAATAAAATATTATTGTACCATATCAGAATTGATGAAGTGCTTTCAGAAATATTCAGTGAAATCTCATCCAGAATGAAATTCCATTCATCTTACATTAAAGGATTGTAGGCACAAATAAATTATTATTATACAAGTTACTTTGTTTAGAGGATAGATAGATATGCATGTATGTGTATACGTACAAGACAACATAATAATAGCTTTAACTTATTCAACTAGATTCTTAATATAATAATTTTTAATAAGAACATGCTAGAAAGGTTGTAATAGTGTACTAGCTAAAGGGATACTGCTCAATCAACATTTCTATAGATTGATCTACCTTTAAAATATCCTGCTGTTAGAACATCTTCCTCTACTAAGAAAGCAGTACAGATGGAGGAAGATTAAACAACCTTGGAGACTGGGCTATTTTCTTCATAAGGTGTCAATATTAAAATAATTCTTTTGAGGAACAGAGGATTTTAGATATTTCCAGTATATTTGTCAATTTACAAGGGCACTGTAAATTCATGTTTACATGAAAACAGTGGTAACAGAGAGTACATGCCTTGGCTGCAAACCAAGACACAGCTGGCTGATCTGATTTGAGGTTTGATGGCGTCTTGTCTGCTGGACTACAGTGTGGGCTGCAATGAAGGTGCTCCCTTGGCACCATAGATCCACTGGGTGCGTGCCTTGGATTACCAGCTTGCAGTGCTGACCCACAGCCAAGACTGGTGCTCGTCATCCTCTTGTCAGGCAGAAATATACATTTGCACTTTGATTTGCTCATAGCCACTGTAAATGCTAAAATTTAGAGAAACCAAGCCACTAGTGTACATCTCTTGCAGTCTTCTGCAGTGACTCTCATTATTACTTCTCTTTGTAATTCAAATACTGTTCTCCACTGCTGCTCATTTTTTTAAAATTAGTATACCTTTATAGTTTCTTAAGATAGATTATTTTCTTGAACTCCTCTATAGTACACATTGACCTTCTTTCTTCTATATGCAAGTAATAATTACATAGCTTTACTATAATCTTAATTAAAAAAGGAAAAAACATCATACTTCACTGTGCCGATATCTTTATTTTAAACTGGATCTGCTCTTATTTTCACTGACTATGATACTACTGTTGTGATGAGATGCAGTTCTGTATCTGAAGCATTAAAATAGTTATGGCTATCCCTGATAATAAATTAAAAAAGTCTCTATCTTCTCAATAATACTTATTAATTCTCAGACTCTGACAGTGCAAAATTCTGAAGCAGGTTCTATGGGCACGTATCAAGATGAGAAAGCAAAATCAGAAGACATCATTACTACCAGGCCAATTACATTTGCCACACAAGGCTGTGGACTAGTGTGTTCCCTGGAGAGCCAGAATTACATGCTAAAAATTCATCCAAAGGGATCACCAGTCACTTGATCCAATAGGTGCTGAGAACTCATTTTATCAGCATTAGCTCATCACAGCAAAAGGCTGTTGGTTAAAATAAATCTTCTCGTTATAACTCCATACACTAATGTCATCCAGACAGGATGTCATTAGCCCATAAACTCACTTACTGGGAGAAAAAGCTCACAGTCTTGGTTCTACTCTGTTTACAGTGACTGCTTGTCATTGCTACAGATATTAATTAGACACCTCTCATTTTGAATATCCATAATTCAACTTCCGGAACATTTTTGTTAATGAAAGCCTCAAATCCCCATGACATGTGAAAATTAACGTGCTGCGACACATCTTTTTGTAGGTACTACTGGCCTGAGGCCCCTCATGCTGCTCTTGCATCCTTGCTTTACATAGGCCAAACTGCACTATTCATCAAGTCTTGTTTTTCACCCTGCCTCTGACAAGTCGAACGGCACTATTCATTCAGCCTGCCCTACCATCACAGTCTGATTTGTAACCTAGCTGCTCAGCTGTCAGCTTCACTGCAGGCCGTGTTTTCTTTTGATAAAAACGTTGGAGTAAGACAACTTTGTACAAGCATAGTGAAGGCCTTGAGCTTGCCTAACTGAATCCATTAAGGCTTGATTATGAACTGATCTTCAAGATCTATTTAAATATGAAGTGTTAGTGATCTGACACTTTAATTGACCTCGTTATTTTTTCCTTTTCAGGGTCAGAAGCACTGAGTGGTGTTAATGCTCTGCTACTGGAAAGGGCCCTCTACCGATTACTGACTGCAGAAGAGACACAAACTTACTGTACCAACACTCAGGATTAAATCTCAGTCCACTGAGGATATTCACACTTATTAAAACTGAAATGTTGTGAAGCATTTAGTTCAAACAGGTGAAGTATAAGGAGGAGCAAGAGGCAGGGTATGGTTAACACACAGCTAATCATGACAGACTAATTATTTATATTTTAACTTTCCAAACAATTGGTGTACAAAACCCAAATGTTTTAAAATAGCTTGCACATCCTCACAAAATCCAGGCACTTGGGTCTGCCACTCCTAGAACTATGTTAAATTCACATCAGCCCATTCATTTGCATTTCTCAAATGGAAAATGAGAGCTCCTGGGTTAAAAAAAAAGATAGGGCTCATGCAAACTGGATGAATGCAGAGTCCCTGCAAAATCTAATTCGTACAGTAAAATAAAGTAAAATAAATATAATGGAATTTATAGGAGACAACTAGAATTAGATTTCCAGGTGAGTGACATTACTGGTTCTGACAAGGTGAATTTATCCAAGCCTTACAAACAGGAGGTCCAATTTATCTCAGAACAAGCTTATATTTTTCTGTTCCAGCTTTCAATCTGATGACATTTCATAGACTGTTGCACCATTAGCAAATAGGTTGCTACTTTTTAAAAATGGCTTGCCAAGCTCAGAATTTAACAGAGAAATACAGTTTGGATTCTGTGACACCTATGTTTCAAAATTCACTATCAGTCATCAGGGTAATTAGTGCTCTAAGAAAATCAGGAGGCAAAGGTAAGCTAAGGTGCAAAACACTGTGGAACAACTCTTTTGTGCTCTGTTTTGCTCCAGTGACGTAATCAGGTTGCAAGGGGTAAGAACAAGGCTGAAATTATTTCCATTACAGAAAATAGCTTTGTACAACAAAAATTATTTTGTGGGTCTTGCTTAGTTCCATAGCTGTTTCTGAATGAAATTTTAGTCTGATTTATGTTTTCTATTGACTTGCATAAAGCTGCAGATCATTGCCTGTCTTCTGCTTGTAGCAGGATGTATACACAGGATGTGTTATTAACTTCATCTATCTGCAAGAATACTAAAACCTTTGTAAATAGTTATTTTTTAAAAGGTAAAAAGTAAACTACGGGTCTGATTCTGCAGCCCTGTTATGTGTCATGTGTCTTAGACATAATGTATATTACAAATGCTAAGGGAGGTTATACAAACATTAATTGCCTTTAAGAAAGGTTTTTAACACCATCTTGGAAACTGCATACAAATAATAACAAAAGAATGTTTGCTTAACTTAAAATTAATTTAATTTGCTTGAACTTCCATGAGAAACAAACACACAGAATAACAGAAATAAACATGATTCAAACCTCTCCAGGGAGCAGCTGATTTAGTGCGAAGACCGCTTTGTGTGTCCTGCACTGCCCCTTGCTGGAGTATCTCATAAATGTGATAGTGTAAATTCTACTACCAGCACTAATTAAAATGTTTATCGGTTTCTGAACCACGAAATAATCTTAAAATATAAAGATCGTACAATTTTATAATCAGTCACCTAATCAACAGCTCATTATCACATATGTGGACTTCTTTTCTAAAAAACTATTGACCATTCCCACTTGCAAAGACTAATTTTAATCCATACTGAGTTGATGAATGCTGTTAGCTTTTTCCCTGATTGCTTTTTCATAAGAGATTACTACTAAAAAAAGAAAACCATAAAACAAAACACCCAGAAATATTGTTACCTTACTGCTAATGAAAAGTGGGAAGGAAACCAAGGCAAGCAGATTCTTTCCCAAAAATCATAACATATCTAAGAGGTAAAATGAATGTGAACATGATTCAGATATAGAAATAAGAAACAAAATGTATGCACTTAGCAATATCTCTTACCTCTGAAACTTCCACAGCATTTCCTGTTATCCTTCAAAAATGCACCTGAAGAACTGGGGTGTGTTCCCTTTGAGTGTGTTATTGGACATAGATTCATTCATTCATTCTCAAAATCTCAAAGCTTGAAAAAATGAATACGCTTGAGTACCTGTGGCTGCAACTCTCTATTTTTCAACTCTCTGGTTCTGGTGTTTGTTTGATTTCTTTTACGTTTTCTATCACAGATACAGTTCAGCCTTGAATAAATATCATTTGTACGACTGTGTATGTAGAAAAACTGAATAATATTTTAAAACTCAATGAACACTTTTCTGCTTATAAGTAAATCCTACCAAACTTCTAATGAAACTATTTGTAATACCCCTCAGATAGTCATGATTCATTCAATTTGTGCTGGTATTTTTAATTGCATCCTACATGCATATATTAGCTTCAGAGAAGTTATTCATAGAATACCAGGTTGGAAGGGACCACAAGGATCATCTAGTTCATCTATGCTATGCATCAGATTTATGTAAAACCAATGCAAGTTACCCTCTCCTTCCCTTCCGACGAGTATAATCTTTTGTGAGTGAATGAAGCCAAGGACTGACCTTCCTTGAGTTCTCTCTATGAAACCATACACTTTTATTTATCAACAAATAGTAAAGCACAATTGGTCTTTGCACTGAACTAAATGACATCACCCCCCCTGAATGCTAGGGGCAGTGTAAGGATCAAAACAACTAGTCTACGCTTGAAATATTACCTTCAATTTAAAAATGCACAGGATAAAAAATTAAATTAGCCATAGGCAGCTAGTTACTTAAATGCCTTTCTTTTAACAGCTTGCAGGAAAAGCCTGAGGGAAGAGCTTAGCCCTGGCTATACTGCCAGCAGAGCACCTCCTGCCTACATCAAAGCTTTGATTTCACCCTCAGACTTTTAAACTGACCTGGGAATTTGGCCCAAAACATAATGGGGTCAAGTGGCAAGAACAGGAATTGAACTATACCTCTTAAATAAACCTCCATGCTAGCAGATCTGTGGGTGGTAAGAACACTATGGGAATGGAAAAGACTAAAAAATATGAGGGAATATTGGAAAAGAGCACCATGAATCACCTGCAGCTCTTTGAGAACTTAGAAAGAAAACGAAGACTAGAATATTAACTTTGGTCTGTGTGCTGTCTCAGGTGCTGATTTAGATACTCCTCCATCTTGGTATGTGAGGCTGACAGAGGTCCAACATGTAGCAGTTCTGTTTTCCCACTGTTCCCATCCAGGAACACATCGGGATGCACGAACATGGCTGCAAACAGCTCAGAGTGCTGCTTTTTCTTAGCACACACACATCCTGCGACTAGAAGGAAGCTCTATGTGGCTGTTTAAAATGTCAGCTCATTGTCACAGCTGATTACACATCTGCTCTAGAATGGGGCATCATCAAAGAAAAAAACCTTATGTGTTGTACAGAGGGGAGAGCTCTGTGTAAAAGCAAATTGAAGCCTGCCAAGCCCATCAAGCCCCTTTCCAGCAAGTCTGCAGAAGACCAGTGCAGTGAATAAGAATCAAGATGCTACCACAGATGTAGCGTGGCAAAAAGGATGACAATAAGTCCCAAGTGTAAGACAGTGTCTCTTGGTTTCTTGTGTATAAAATAAGGCAGGCCAACTCCCATTTTACCCATAAGACTTGATTGAGGAGGACAGAAGTACAATATAGTGCTTCTATGTTTGGCACCAGTGTAACTGTGGCTGGAACACTGTGCCTATTTCAGGCATCCAAATTTCAAAAAGGATGCTGAGAAATTGGACAAGGTTCATAACAGAGCCTAGGGAATGATTAAAGGACTAGAAGACATGCCTTCTAGTGAAAGACTCCAGAAGGTTAATCTACTTAGCTCATCAAAGAGAAGGTTAAGGGGTTGGGACTTAATCATAGTCTCACATCTAATATGAGAAGAGGAAGTTTGACAGTAAAAGAGTTTATCTCCTGCCTAATTACCAAAGGTACAGTGGTTGAAAGCTGAATACAAATAAATTTGTAAAGGACAGAAGGCAGGTTTCTTTCCTAATGTGCTGCATTTTAACCACGGAGGGTAATTTACTACTGGAAAAAAAAAAAAGGGCTACATTTTGCCAGTTATGTCAAATCAACACTGATGCTTTTCTAAAAACCTATGCTGCAGTTCAAGCACAGCTACTGCATACAGGCTGTGCTCTTTATGGAAAGATACAAATAACATAAAATGAACTTACAGGAACAGTGTCATCAACACATTATACTGAGTAGAAGTGCCATAATTTCTAAATATAGCAAGCCCTTTATTTCAAAACTAATTCTGCCTAAACTAGAATCAAAAAAGATGCTCACAGAAATCTGACTCTCAAAAAGGACATACCTAGCAGCAAATTGTAGTTAGAATTAAACATGTGAATTTAGACAACTTAAAAAAATGTACATGATATCCACTTCATTTAGAGCTATGTCCTGAGAGGCTGTTTTGTCACAATGTCCCCCAAATCATTCTTAGTTATTGATTTGCAATGTCCAAGTGGATGAATGTGGCTCTGATAAGGATGAATGCTTCAGAGTTGAATGATTCTCCACAGCTGTCTGACAGATAAGCTTCTGAACATGTCTGGCTTTATTGGGAAAATACAATCTAATAATTGAACAGGAATGGCCTTTTTTTCTCCCTCCCCCCCTTCTAACGGTAGAAGATACTTGCAATGTCAATGTTTTTTTTCTAGGTACAAATGAGTCAGCTGTGTCAGGAACCAATTTTGCTGTAACATAAATGACTTTTACATTTTCTCTTTGTTCTGGTAATACAGGCCTATTGGTGAACAACCTCATCTGTTTATTGATACAAGCAGTCTACAGTGGTAGCATGAATTTTGAAAGATGCACAACCTATCACTCAAGAGTATTGGGGCATGTAAGGTTTAGATTATTGGATGATTTTCATTAAAAATAGAAACACAGAATAAAAACATTCATAAGTGTCTCAGCCTTTAAAACAAAGCTCCTTTGCATATGCCTTCACCTTCACTGACAGCCGACAGGCCTAAATTTCACAAAGAAAATGGTGTATTCTTTAAATCATATTAGCTAGCACAAGGTAGCCAACTTTTTGGCAGACCAACACAAACATTGCATCAACATGACAGTCCTTATGTGAACCTGGATGCATGCCAAAATCTGCCTATTTCTTATTCAGATTCACTTTTATTATCTGCTTATCAAATCCTGAAAGTATTGATGTTTAGATTGCAGAAATGTCCATTCTTTTGGTGCGTCAATCTTGGAAAAATGTCAGCCAAGACTCAGACTGATACTGTTGCCTTAACACACAAAGTCAATTTTATTAGAGACAGCTTAGCACTTTCTTCATTCACTTTTCCATTAAGTTTTGCAATTTGTTTCCCTGGGAAAAGAATCTAAAAGTATGTTAGACATACATTATTTTTCATTTGAGCATGCATATGTTCTTGAATGCTTACTGCATGTGTCAATATCCCCTTAAAGTTAATGGCAAGAGGAAGATTCTTTTCTCCTGTTTGCTGTGGTGACTGGATTAACAAGTCCTGAGTAGCAGGACAGTAGTATTATGACCCAGCATTCCCTAAGGCTGGTGCCCCATTGAGAGTCTGGAGTCTTTCCATAAGGACAGGGAACTGCATTTTGCTACAGGGCTCAGAAGAGGTCCATGGTGCAGGTCTACACCCCAGATAAACTCACAGAGACGGGTCTAACTACGTGCAATTTAAAGCAGCACAGTGCTAGCCCATGCAAGGCATGTTGTCGCATTGAGACAGATCTAAAACATGGCCACTGTGTTTCTTTTTTGCTATTGCTGTTTATTAATTTGATTTTTTTTTAAGTTTTCTACTAAATCACTATGTTTTCCCAAGTACTAGTAGAATAGCCTTATCAAGAGAGACATTCAAGCAGCTGGTACTTTATAAGCAATCTGTAATACTCCAGGTTTGTCAAAAAACATACCAGTTACTATAGAGCTTAGGAAATGTAACATTGATTCTAGGCTGTAGCACTAAGAGCTTTAGAGATTTAATGTTTTACAGCTGTGGAGGTGTATGTTTGTATATTTCTAAACTGCTTAAATCAGTGGGATGTAATATTCTAAGCCTTGAGGGAGGATCAAGCTTATTTTTAAAAGTTCAGGGGACAATAGCAAATGCTCAAACTGGTTCTCTGTATTATCCTGTGTTACATTTGTGAAAGTATAAGGTGAAGTCAAGATATTTTTACATTATACGGTTGAACTGTCACAGACTTTTTTCTTCCAGATAGGCTTTGGACAAATTCTTATATTTTCTTGTTTTGCCATTTTTTTGCCTTTTTAAAAAAAAAATCACTTGTTGTGTGCAGAACATAGCCTGACAGCAACATGACAGGGATGGAAAAGGTAACTCACCAAAATTTAGAAGCCCTTTTCTGATGTGTTATTCACAGAGGTGCATGCAAGGGACTGTGCAAAGGGTGAAGTTGCAAGGTCCATCTAAGCAGTTTTTACCGAGTTAGGTCTGTGTCATTTCAGTGAACTGAACTGACTTGCTGTGGCTGGCACTCAAATTGCACAAGGTGAGTGGTGTGAGCAGGGCATTAGGCTTAGGGTGGCAGGAGTTGAAGCTCTGCATCTGAGCAGTGACAAACCAGTTGGTTTGGATCAAGCCATACCTTGAAAACTATGTCCAGAAGAGGTTTTTTCTGCTGTTTAAATGAACTGAATCTCAGAGGAGTCGTCCTGGAGGAGCTCGATGAATACCAGAGCCAAGGCAAGAGCACTTGGCTCAGAGATACTATGGGATAGAATCATAATGTAAGAATATAGATGGATAGACAGGTAAGGAGAAATATACATTTCATTAAGAGATATTTTTTAGAGGTCTCTGTTCAGTCCTACCCAGGAATAGAAAAGCTTGTTAAAAGACAGCATGAGTACTGTACACAGAGGCTAGACATCTTTCTGTAGAAGGAAAAATGTGAGGTAAGTATGAATTTGGGTGTAGGATGTGAGTGGGTGACACTGCATGCATTGACTAAGCTACACAGAAAATAGACATATACTTCCTAGTTGTTTAAGAAGCAGAATGAACATATGTCTTACATTCTTTGCCCACCAAGTTATAAAAATATGCAAATTTAACAGCAAGTTGTAGACTTTAAGTTATTTATAGTGGAGATACTACAACTAGTACACTCTCATGCTTTGCAACTATGATTTCTAAATAATAGTTAATAAAAAGTCCACATACAAATTCTTGTGCCAAGAGGGGTGAGCTCTATACAGAACCTTGCTAAAGCCAAGGTCTCATGAGTAGTATGCTAACAGGAAACCTCATTATAGAGAGCAATCTAGCTCCTATCTAGCAAAAAAATATCTGACAATTTGCTGTGAAGAAGCCTGATTATTGATATGCTATGTGTAAATCTAATAATGGGGAAGACTATCAAAAGGTTCCAAATTTCAATAATACCTGTGGTAGCCAAGTTAATTGGAAGTCTTATCCATTACCTTCTCTGAATATTTCCTCTTCTTGCAATGATCTGTTATTTCCTTACTCATTAATGGAACAACAGGTAGAAATTTCCCAAGTGACAGCCTGCTTTGCAGATTGGCTTGTAAACACAGAAGAATACATTATAGCCATCTTCTGCTAAAGCTATTTGCTTTGCAAAAACAATTTAATCTTCCTGATCAACCCGAAATAACCTCAAATACAGTTTTTTTTTTTGCTATTAAAAAGGCAGAAAAAAAGAGCATCAATGTGCTGTTTGTTGGTTTTTGGTTTTGGGGTTTTTTTGGGGTTTATTTTGAAGGAATTCTTGGATTCTACAAAGACCTGTTTCAATTTTTCTAAAACTTCAATAATCTGAAAAACAAACACCTGGAGATACTGCATTGTAGAGCTATAACATAGGGGAATACACTGGTAGAGAGAAACAAACATTTCATTAGGGGATTTTTTTCTGTAAGATTTCCATTCAGCCCTACACAGAAATAGAAAGTAGATGGTAAAGGAAGAGCATGCAGTAGTGCATACAAAGGCTAGGCATCTGCAGTCTCACACACGTTCAGTTCAGCATCTTAATTCCTCATATGAACTTTCAAGGTCAAAATTCTTATACTTTCAATGCAATGCTAACGGTTATCCATGATCTCTACAATTTAATCACAGCTCATGATTTTAGTTTGCTGTTACTGTTTTACATTGGTGATGATCTTAATTCTCAGTCCTATAAAGCAAAGGTATTTTAATCTTATGAATAGAAAAGTTAATCTGAAAGTTTTCAGTCAAAAAGAAACTTCTGATGCACAAGTTTTAAATCAACAACTAAAAATGTGAAAGTGAAAAAAATTCATAAAATAATAAAAATGATAATAAAATAGAACACCATCTTCAGACTGCTGCGATGGTGTGGCTATGAACACATCGTGACCTGGATGTTGCACAGAACTCTGTCTTGGTGGGGATATGGGCGAGAGAAGAGCACGCTAGGTACTGCCATAGAGTGGGAGGGCAGATAATAGGGTTGGCCCCAAAAAAGCTAAAGACTTTCCTGTCCTGCACTTGCTTCATGTGTGTATGCAAGGATACTATAAAACAAACCTGCTAAAGATCTAGGACCTCAACATGCATCACTGCAGCTGTCTTACTATGAATGGCAAGTTTGTACCTGCAATACTATAGTATAAATATCAAAAGTCATGTGATACGTTGTACTACACTGTAGATGCACAACTGTAGGACAGAGTTAAAAAAATCTCTGCAATGCAAATATTACTTCAGAAAATATACTTTCTCATCCTGGTGACAATCTTTGTTGGTTTTGGAGCTTTGTTTTTATGAGTTTGCATTTTTTAAATTAAAATGAGTAGAGTATGTATATGTACATATACTAGTTTTCAAAATATCACTGTTTGTTTGCCTGACTTTTTGGCATAAAAAAGAGTTCATTTTAAAAATAAGAAACATGACTGGATGTTTTCCTTTAATTCAGAAGGAGATCTTTTGTCATTCTCAGAAATCCTACTATATTTGAGTCTTTAACTCACAATAGAAGCTGCTTCCATTCCTCATGATGAGATTCAACAGAGGTATAATATGTTTGCTGCTTCACAAGAGGAAAGGGAACATGACACAGGAACATTCTGCAAACTCGGAGCAGTGCTGCAGTGCTAGCAATGCAGGCAGATCAAGTTTCCTTGTTAGAAGTCAGTTTTGGTCCCGATTGTCTTATATTTAAGGTGAAACTTATAAAGCAAATTAAAACTGAAGCATTCCCATAGAAATCATAACTCTTCTGATGTAACATTGAGCTTAAAACTATTAACGGATAAATTTCCAATGGTCAGTAATGATGGAAAACCTGCTTGGCTTTACCTGTTGTGCATACTCGTTTGGTACTTAATCCTTTCCTCTGTTTCCCTGCTTCCACTGCCTTAGGTTACAATATTAGTATTCTTTTAATGAAGCTTGTCTATGTGAATTAAATTATACTTCAGTTCTGAAGGACTCAGATGCTGTATTATTTTTCATATTTTTTTCTCTGGATTACTTATTTTCCTGAGAGAAAAAATGCTTCAGCAAGAAAGTGTTGCTCTACCTCTCAGCTGCATGAAGAAAAGCTTTCAAAGCAGCACTTGGAGCATCCAATTTAGATAAGGATAAGTTCTATTTGGAAAATTTTGGAGAATGCTAGGATAAGAAGGTTATCTGCTGACCAGCTGAATGACAGTCAAGAAAATGTAAGCATCCTCCACAAAGGATGGTTCTATCAGAGAATGTGTTAACAAAATGAATAAGAACCTCCTATTCAGAATCATTTACAAAGTTATTGTACCAGATAAGAAAAAGCTGGAGTTCAGGAGTATATCTCCTGTAAAACATGATTAGATTCTTTAATCTTAGGAGTGATGAATATTTATTCTTGAGCTTTTAAAGGTATCTGAAGATTTACTTACATTTATTCCAATAATTCAAGATTTGACAAAATACTGCCTTCCCTTGTGGAGGCACAACTGAACTGGTGAAGCAGCCTTCTGCAAATACAGCTGACAGTCAATACATCAAGTCACATAAAATAAATCAACAAAACATTTCTTTTTCTGCTAGAATCACTGCTGTACACCAGGGCTCCCGCTGCAACTGAGAGCGAATCAATCAGAGGCCTGCTGGGTGGCCCTAGTAAAACCCTGACACATAGACGAGGCCTCAGCATGAGGGAAAATGTCTTAAACAGATAGCTTCATGAGCAAAGAAACTAGGACAGCTTGGTTTCGGGAGGACCTGAGGTACTGAACTGACCCACTAAGGAGGTACAAGCTCCCATGGGAACATGTCACAAGGTGCCAGCACTGACAAGTCTGCCCTCTTGGAGGGGAGTCTCTGTTGCTCAATAAGGTATCAGGAAACTATCAGTCTTTCCCATTTACAAAACAAGAATAAATGAAAATTTTAACTGTGTCAATGACCAAAAAGGCTGAAAAAGTTACTGATTATATCAAAACCAGGGAAAATCAAAGAAACTGAACTCATTGAGATTCTCATTGTCCTCCCCCCCTGCAGTATGTAGTAGTACTAGTAGATTCCTACCAACAAAATTATCTTACGTCTTTAAATTTTATAGTTGTTGGAACTCATTTATACCATTGTTAAAACCAGCATATGATAACTAATTTGCAGAGAAAAGAAAGCAAAATAATTTATCTAACTAAAAGTTACATTCACAGTTCTTACTCCAAATTGGGCCACTTCACCAGACCATATAGTCTATACTCAGATTTGCTTAGATCCTCTTTGAGGAGGAAACACAGATTGCAACCGTGAATGTCCAACTGTGTTCCAGAGATGATGCATTTCTTCTAGACCTCTATGACCAAAAATGGTCAGTACCTTATTAGTTTTATGGTCTATGCAATAAGAAAACTACAAGCTTGATTTTCAAACCAGAGACATACTTGGAGCCACTCTCATCAATTTTATGCAAGCAGAGAAGTTTTTTTCTTTTTTTTCTCTAATTATAGTTTCCTTTTCTGCAGTAATTTATTACACTGGAGTTTTCTGCTTCCTTATTACAGATCTCACTGTAACACTTCACAAGGTGTAAATGCACATCTGTGGGCATAAAAAAGTGCTAACACTTCAATATCTGCATTTTAGCAAATGCTACCTTCAATAAACATGCTTCAATGGAGAGAGCAAGAGTATGTTTGTGTGAAACTAATCTACTGGAAAAAAGAAATTGAGCCACTTTGATAAGATAATTCCCACCTAATATTAGATATCTACAATGCAGATGTCTACAGCCAAGCTAGTATCCTGCACTTTCTTTAGAGTTAATGAAGAGAAATAAAAACTTGCAAGGTATGATTTATGTGACAGCTTTTAAGCACATCATTTAGAATGGAATTATTTATATCCTACAAATACTTATTACTTTCTATGAACTAAAAAGGTGCTGAGAAGCTTGGCTACATCCACATTTACACTGTAAAAATTTATTTCTGGCATTGTGAATCCCACCTTCTGTACAGAAGAACAAGTAGGGAAAAAAAAAAGAAAAAGAAAAGAAGTAACTCATGAACCAAATTTGATTGACACAGCTGTGCCTTCAGAGGCTGGAGAGTTGGTTAAGTCCCTTGCACTTCTCTGGCTTTGCTGCACAACTTCATAATTTGAATCTTCCTTCCACCTACAACTAGATGCTGTTGATTTAGTTTCACAGAGATACAAATTCATTTAAAGATCAATTTAATCAACTAAACAAAATCAATGTAACTTCAACCGCAAATTTGATTTGTTGATTGTACTAGTCCCTTGTAATCAGTTTTGTAAAAGAAAAAAGTTTACATGTTAATTGATTTTTACTCTACTGGCTTGCTAAATTTCCATAAAATGCTAAAAAGAACATTGGGCACTCCTGCCCTCATAATCAAACACAAGTTGTAGCCCTGCAAGAACAGATACCAAGCAAGTGAACCTTTAGTCACTTTGCTGTGCTTCCAAATTACAACAGCCACCTGCAGAAAATCAATAAGTAACATAAGGAACTTTGTGAAAACGCTCTGAAATGATAATGAGATTCTCCCTCTAAGCAGTGGTAATTCTTACAGAAGAGGTGAAATGTGACACAGAAGTATTTGTCTCACACGGAGAAGGACAAACTGATCTGAAAGACCTAGGACAGAAGTCCATCTTGTGTTTCAACTGGTGAGTGTATTTGTAAAAACAGAATCTTAGAGCAGAGCACTGGAGTCCTTCCTTCTTCCAGACCAGAAAATGCTGAAGAATTACTCACCCTAGAGTTTCATGATCTCAATTTCCACTACTCCAAATTACAGGAGCTGTCTTCCTTCTTGGACAATAACTCACGAGAAGGGGAAATTCTTAAAGGGACAACAGACAACAGGGTAAGGACGTTCTGAAAATTAACTCTTTTTTGGCTACTATTGCCAGATTAAGGTAATCTAATTTCACACATCCTGAAATACAGAAGGAAAGAAATAAAGTTAGATTCCTTAAAAAACGGGGGGAAATTTGAACCTTCTAGAGGAGCAACAGCCCATACAAAAGGAGGCTGAGCACAAGTGAGATGAGATCTGACATCTCCAGGACTGTTGCACCTGTGTTTATGGTCCCTCAGCATCAGGATATTCCAAGGAAGAGACATAACAAGTGTACTTGTGGGCAATGGCTGTAGTACCAGCTTCTTGCTACAAAGTGCATCAATTCTGTGTGTTTTAGTGCACGATCATCAACAGGGGGTTTGTCAGCTGTACTCACTGTGCATGAAGAACTTCAAAATGTATTGAGGTTGTCATATGATTCAATCTGGGCATTCAGCTGCAATTTGCACAGTATTTGCTCTGCACTGGGCTGAGAAATCTGTGAAATTGGTTACCACATCAGTGCCAAAAGGTAGCAGATGTTTTTGTAGACCTCATCAACCAAAATGCATTTTTTATCCTCTGAAACTCATAAAACCATTCCACTAGCTATCTAAGCACTAACTAGAAGAATTAGATCACAAAGTGGCCAACAATAAAGTCTTTGCCAGTGTGCTACACACACATTTGCTATAGCAACAAATAGTTACATAGAATTGGAGGAAATTGTAAATTTTCCAATTTTCCAATTTTTCTTCCTTTAAGTAAGGGCTTCAAAGGTAATGTAGAATAGAAAGGTAATCTCTCACATTGGAAGTGAGATATACATGGATCATCACCCAAAGGTCAAGGAAAATTTCATAGTTCATATTCTACTGCCAGAAAAGCAAGATGCAGGTGGAAACATTTCTCTTGGGTTTACTGGTGCTACATCAGATCTACACATGCATAGCTGACCAAAGCTCAGCTCTAAATATCTGAGATTAGCATATAGGGTATTTATGTGCATATTCGATGGTTGGACCTATTATAGTAGCTTGATCAGTTGGCCAGAGTATGAAATTGCCTAAACTAACAGCATTGTACCTGAATGGGATGGGGAACACATTGTGTTGGTATTTTATACCAACTTTTGCATCAATACAGTGTTAGAGCTTTCCAAGTAAAATATTTTGATCCAAAAATAAAATAAATCTTCCTAGAAAACCAAAAATCCCTTGTGCACAACTGAAATAGTGACAGCAGGACAAGCTGTCAGACCTCAGTGATTAACTTTGGCTGTGCTCCTCTTCCTACTCACACAGAACTGTGCCAGTTACTTAAAGGATATAAAATACGACTATGGTTACTTAATTTTTGAAGGCATACAAAAGAGAGAACAAGGAAATGAAAAGCTAAATCACTAGCTGAGTTAAAGCAAGCTGTGTTCCCCACATTGTCATGAGCACAGACATAGCTCCTCAGTATTTCAGGAAGAAGGAAATTAGCTTCTGACCTTGCACATGAAATAGCTTGGGTATCTAGTCATGACAAAAAGAAGCTTATGATCCTCTCTTTGATCTAAACTGATGTGGAAACTTGGCTTGTCTTGAATTAAGTTGAACATGGAAATTCAACAAGGGAGGTTCCCTTCTGCCCTTTTTGCACCCATTTTAAATTTAAGTTATAAAGCAATGCCCTTCATTTGCTTGTAAAGTTGTTTCTAACTGTCAGACTTGAGTAGCTATCGAGGAAAAGGATACACATTTCAAACAACTGACTGAGTATTTACTCTAGAGACATGACTGCATTCAAATAAGGTATTCCATCTTCACAGGCAAATATTTTTCAATTTACATCATTTCATAAATGATTTTTGAAGATAATTGAAATTTTCTGCAACTACTACTCCTCAGTAGCCACCAAGATTGTATGTAACAAATATTGGCAGGGAAAGAAATGCAAAGTAATACTCTGTCCTTCAATGCCTCAGCAGTGTCCTTGTTTTGTATTTTTACAGCAGTAGCTAATATCTTACTTGCTAGTTCCTCCTTTGTCACTTGTGTGACAGCCATTCTGTTATTTAAAAGTATCTTCTCTTGTATCTAATAAAAGCACAAACCTATCTGCAAAACTGAATCAGTGCCTTCTCGCTTTTGCTCAAGCAAAACTCCCGTGAACTTCAGTGAGAGGATTAAGTCTTGTTTGCTAACTTTCCCAGTGTAGAAGTCCTCAGCAAAAGGAAGAAACATGCAAATTTCAGTGGGAACATCCTACCCAAGATCTGCCTCTGGCCACAGGCAGAGATGATACCTCTCCCAGCCTGCAAAGGAGGCTGGGGACACCACAGGAGCTTTAGGTGACCCTTGAGGAGAGCTGCATGGGAGCCTGAGACTTCTTCAGAGCTCTGCATGCTTTTCAGCCAGACAACACAATGTTGTCAGGTCTTCAAGCCAAAGTCTTCAAAAAAGCTGTACTCCAGACAGCAAAATTAGTGGTCTGATCTCTACCAAAGTCAAGAGACAGGATCTTCCAGGGAGGCAGGATATTCAATGCATTTCAAAATCAGGAGAGTTCATTACTTGTTTCAACTCCATGCCTTTCACCCTCGGTCAGATTCTCTGGTCTATATATCAACACCTCTGTCCTGTTGGTTACTGACTTATCTGAAAGTGCTGGATCATTAGGATGTGTGTGTTTTTCTTCACTGCAGCATTAGCTTCAGTTAATGTATATACTGTTGCTAACTCAGGTTCTTCACCAAAAAAACCATCTCTCATTCAAGGATAGTTACACTTTTAACTGGGATTAGCTGGTCCATCAGTGAAAATCAGCTCAGGAAATACATCACATCAGTTACTAACACAGCTACTCTGTATTGCTGTAGTGTTGATTCAAAGGGCGTCTTTCCTCATTCAAGCCACATTAGCTTGAGAGGCATTAGCTTGAGTGTATGCAATTTAAACTAACTCTCTAGTAAGGACAAGTTCTGCTAAGTAGCTTTTACCATAACCTTATAACCTTTCTCCCAGTAGTTTCTTATTAGGAATTCATTTTAAAAGAAGAGCTTTTATTTTTTCCACTCTTAATGTAGTTTTGCACAGGGTAAAGCAACCAACCATCTGCCAGGTGTTTTCTTACATGCTGGACTAGCTGCTCTCACCTAGGACAGAACAGAGTCACGAGAGTAATTTTTACTTCACTTGTTTTATGTATGCGCTTTGACCTCCAGCTTTTTGTCATTTTTACCAGAAGTGACTATTATGATGAGTGCTTTTCACCAGTCAATATAAATTCTTGGCAGGCAGTCCCCTCAGCCTGACTGAACCAATTAATCTGCCAGAAAAACACAACAGTATCATGTGCTATGCATATTTCATAGTTTACTTACTCTAATTGCCCATTTCATGTCCGAGCACTAAAGTCATGCTAGTCCCACCTGTTTCGATATTTTGTCCTCCATGAGACTGAAAAGCAGATCACACGCCAGAATATTCTCATATCTCATAATTCAGTAAATTTGAACTAAGAAACAGATGAATCGTCAAGCTTCTCCAGACCACAGAGCTATCAAAACACTTTCAAGACATCCGACCTCTTTTCACCCTGCACACATATCTGTCAGGCGCTTTGTGAACGTAATCTGGGTCTGGAGCCACACAGTGCCCATCTCAATCACGTTTGTGCAGTGGCTTCTGTGGTACATGCTGATACGGCAGGCTGACAATTAACCTCCGCTTTAGCATGGGATGCCCTCAGGTTCAAAGTCAAGCTCCTGCCAAGCGAAAGACTAACCATAATAAAAATTTACCTTAGCAGCTTCTTTCAGCATTTTTCAGGACTTGATTTGTGTACCAGCTTCTGGAACACCAGACAACCTCAGTACACTATTGAAAATGTAAATGGAAAAATTATCCTTCTTTGGAGTTTTGTGTATTCAAGCTACCTGAAGAAATACCTGTGTTATATCACACTCCCAGATTCAACATGTTGTATGCAGCTGGCAAAGTTACGTACTTTTCTCTTTCTGGTGAGGCTGAGACAGGTACTGCATATTGGACTTACAGTGCAAAACATGTATCCAGCACTGGATATCAGTAAAGAGTCTCAAGAAACCTGTAAAGAATTCTGCTAAAGAAGAACATCCCCCAAATGCAAGCACAAAAACAGCATATTAGGCATATTACGGACAAGTGAGATGCTCAGGAAAGAGATCATAAAACATCTTGTCTACCATAGCAGGGAAATTAGCCTGATTCTGGTCCTCTTTTCCTAAGACAAGATATATAAGAACTGGAATAACATAAGTGGCTTTGATTCAGCACTGCTTCTGGGTTTTACTGCTCAAAGACAAGCATACCTTCACAAATGCACTTGGGCTATTCCACAGTAGAGATACATGACGTCAGCAGCATGTACTGCTGTGGCCATGCAGAAGGTGATTAGAGAATCAGACAAAACCATCTTTCAGTGCAGGTCATTCTGGTATTCCACAGGCTAAGATAAGAGCTGCTGGGTGGAGCAGTAAAAGCGGTTGGAAACCCTGTTATGAACTTTTGGAATGTGACGTTCTGGTAAAATAAGACTATTGTCAGCAACTTCAGAACAGATGTAATCTTTTTACAAGGGCATGTAGTGATAAGACAAGAAGTAATGGCTTTAAACTGGAAGAGGGTAGATTTAGACTAGATATAAGGAATAAATTCTTCACTATGAGGGTGGTGAGACACTAGAACAGGTTGACCAGGGAAGTTGTGGATGGCTCCTCCCCAAATCAATGGGGATGTGTTCAAGGCCAGGTTGGATGGGCCTTTGAGCAAGATCTTGATTGACATGAGCGGTGTGAAGGAAGAATGCCACGTATTACACTCGTCTATTACACATTCCAGAAAATGGTGCTTTACGCATTTCCTGAATTTCCCATAAAGATTTTGCTTTAACAAGGTACAGAAATCACATGTCAGGCTGTTCCTCAGCAATGCAATACCTGGCAAATACAACCTTTGAAAATGAACAAAGAAACACACACAAATTCACATGCAGAGTGGTGGCTTTTGTTCTGTGTTAGGTTTCTGCTTCAAAAACTCTATTATCATCTTAAAAAACTGTACAAAACTTAAATTGTTCTGAATAATCTATAAATAGCAAATGATTCTCAATAATCAACTTCAGTGCTCTGTCTTTTTTTTTAGTGACACATAATAGGATGTAATTTCTCCTCCCTATTTTTCATATACTTTAGAGGCAGAAAGCGGGCACCTTGAAAAGTATTGCTGAATAAAGTAAAAAAAGTATTTTCAGTTTCTTTCTATTCTTCCAAATTTTTATGCATAATACAGAATCACAATTGCATGTCTTGACTAAGTTAGTTACAAAATACTTGCACCAAACACAGGATGCTCCCATGTACAATTTCAGTGTTCAGAGGCTAGGCAAGAACTTTTTTCACTCATCTTGTCATGAATCCTTCTGCCAAACCTTTAATTTTTCCCATTCTTTCAGACATCTTCTATTTTATTCAGATTCTGATCACTGGAAGATTCCAAAGAATTTGTGTATCACTTTCTTTGATGATATCTTTAATGATGCATTTATTTAATTTATTTTAATAATTAACACCAGAAACAAAAACTTCAGTATAATTACCTCCGATAATTTAGTAGTCTGAATTTGTCTGAAAATCTGGTCTCGTCAAAAGCTATTCTGACGGTGTCTGGGAACATGCAGCAGTAAACATGCTTGCTACATTCAAATTCTTGACAAAAATAAAGCTGCACATAATATTTTGCAATTTTTTTACTGATTCTTCTGCTGGTTAATGACTTCCGATATGTAATGCAGTAATACACTAAGGATATTCCTTGGATATGTTAGTTACAGTCAGCTTTTTAAAAATAAATATGGTTCTTGTATGATAAGAATATTTGTAAGCACATATAAAGCAAAAGTATGATACTTTTCTGAATCGATTCATTATCGTGCTTTAGCAGCTGTTGAAATGATTTGAAAAGTTTAGTGCAAACCTGAACTGGCAGTTACTTATAAACAGAATGATTTCTAGAGTACAGTTATGAGTTTATCCCATGTTCCCAACTGTACCGAAAGAAATTTAAGACTGTTTAAGCATATTTTCCTTGAAGTGATGTGAAAACCCTCAAACACATCTAGAATGTAGGTCATACTTTTTTGCTAGGAAAATCTTTTATGTATTTTTTTTCTTTTCAGGAGGAAAAAAGCCTTTGTATCAGAGGACAAAGCATTGTAACTTGCTCTTCCTTTCAACAGCCAAGTGATGGTTCCTTCTCTGTGGAGGAAGCTGTAAGGGATATAAGCCTTATGTGACCGCATGCATAATATTCTGCTGAGATAAGACCAAACAATAGGAGAAGCCTGCATCAGCCAAAAATCTATGACAAAAGCTGCTACTAATAGGAACTAGTCAGGTAACTTAATTGCCCAATCTCTTGACCTGGAAATACTGGGTATGAATAATCTGTCACATGTCCAGATGCACATGAGAAATGGACACCATTGTAGGGCCTCGATTATACACACAAACTAGTAGACTATCTATGCAGAGGAAGTAAATCACTGTATCCAGCACAAGCCTGTATGAAGTCATCCTCCTGCTAATTTCCAAGTTTTCCTTAGTAGCAATACCCAGAAAATGCCAAGTAATTTCACTTCCAGTTAAATGTTTCCAGAACAGCAAATCTAGCCCTAGAGTCTCTGCCCTGGAAAACACTTATGTGAATATGTTTTGTTATGTACACCATCAGCTGAAGAGTCAGCAGTGGTGGCACTGTAGTGGATACTGCCTACTTTCTTGTCAATTAAGTTAGAACTTCTTCAGTCCAAGGACCTGGCACTAGAGCTAACAAATTAAACAAAAATGTTGAAGCTGCTACTTTAGTGACAACCTCTGTATTTACTAGATGAGCGACAAATTCGAGAACACTAATGTAACAATTTTAAAGTGCAGCCAATGGAGATATCTGCTCACTAGTAGCATAAATCACTGCATATTTCTACTTATTTTATTACAATACTAAGCTTCTGCACTACCACACAAAGCTTCTACACACGGGACATGTCTGATAAAAAAAGAGATTTTGCTTCAGCGATATACTTCATGTTTACTAAAACACTTCATCATCATCCTGTTGTTCTTTCACAAACAAAATCATGTGTTATTTTTTCAAATCAAGTTCCTTTCTTTTAAGTCAATTTTATGGTAAGAAATTGTACTATTCTTGCTCTGATTTTGCCCTTAATGGGCAAATGAGCCTGAGTGTCAAAAGACCACTTCTGTGCTTATGGCAGGTGGATAGATTTACAGACAGGGACTGAGCTGCCTCCTGTCTCTAATTCAAAAGCAAGCAACGTACTAACTGCAGCAGTGGATAGTGAGAGAATGAAAAGCAGGTGTACAGGTATTGGCATCTCATTGAAGCCACCTAATACAATATAAAGCAGTCTCAGTTTTAAAGACTTAAATGGATAACCTATCCTTAATATGGACATTTTGCAGGAGTCAGTGGAAAATAATAATAATAATAAATCAGTAAATAAAGCAGATGAAGGGAGGAATAGACTAATACATTTGCATGTTTGGTATACACTACCTGAGCTGCTGTAAATGGCAGTAAATTACAGGCAGTGTCTGAGAGTCAGCCCTGCACATTAAACTAAACATGAGATGGTAGCTATCATTCAGATTAAACAGCATCTGCTGTGGGCGCTGAGCACCTGAAAGGGAAACTGAAGCAGGGGATGTGGGATATTTGCTGATGAACATGAAGACTGAAGCAGCCTCTGGTTTCCAGGGCTGTTGCTTCTTTGCATTGTCTCTGAACACTGGACAGTGTATGGAAAGTTAGATGCTCAAGGACAGCTGCTCTTTCACCTGTGATTAGAAAAACTTAGTACTTTCTGCTTCTGACAGCTGATTTCAGACTGAAGGCTATATATTGTCCCCTTGATGCACTACGTCCTTGAGTAAGATTTGAAACTTGATTTTGTGTTTGCTTAAGTGGAAGCAGTGGACCACAAACACATCTGTCCTCTCCTTCAGCAAAGGAACAGCAAAACCTTCATTAATCACAGAACCACAGAATCACAGAACGTT